>NC_139767.1:26678019-26738019 GCF_965231275.1 Zosterops lateralis | reverse complement strand
ATCCAGAGTGTTAGCCAAATACATGTTTAAAATCAAAAGAAGGAAGAATTAAAGGATTAATTCAGAGTTATGTAAAGAAGGACAGTTTTCCCTTCTAGAATTCTCACATGTCAGTCCTTTAGAAGATGGAGAATTTTAAGCCTGAATGGAAACTCCTCCTTTTTGTCTGAAGGATGACGGCTGGCGACGGCTGGAGTTTTTTGAGAACTTTGAGTCGGCTTTTACATTATCTGCCTGCTGTAGCTCATCTATCCTTCCCTCTCCTGCTCTGCTCATTGAACTGCCCTCTCTTAATCTTCCATAGGTGTCCGAGATTAAATAGATGACAGGATGACTGACATTTGGTACACATAAAAGAACCAAAATATGAACAACGGGTCAAAGTGCAAACCTTCCCTCTGGTCTTCCCTCCTGCTCTTGTACAACTTGATAGGGATGAAACCAAGTAGGGATATAAAGATATATGACAACGTGCACTTACTGTATCTTCCTGTAGCACGATCATGTGGATATAGAAGATACATTCCAAAATGTTCAGGACTAAGGGAAGAGGGTTTTTTAATCACAATTCAAAAAAAAACCCTCTCACAATGATAAAAGATCGACATACCACCAGGTCCAGGATTGCTAATCTGGGATCTGTCCCATTTCTGTTAGGTCAGTGGAAGGAATCTGGAAGTTCAACTAGCCTCAGAAAGCACAAATGTGGCTATTAAATGTTTGATATAGGTCTGAAAAAGGACTGTAATTCTTTATTTAAGTATATCTTAAAAGAAAATTGTTGAAAAACCAATGAGGAATGCTCAATTCTGTTCTGTTCGTGTCTGCAGAATTTATTTCTATAAATCTTCATAAATCCTTACAATAAATTAAAAGGCCCATTTGAGTATTCCAACGAATACTCACATGTAGAAGCTACCAAGAAAAAAAAAAAGTTATATTTAAATATGCTTCTCTTTTAGAACGTAGAAAATAATTACATGTGGGATGATCACTAGGAGATAGAAGCCTAAAATCATGTTTCATGCAACTCATATCTTTGTAATGTCTGGTTTAAATCCAAGTGGGAAGTAGTACATGACCAGTTTTGCCCTGATTTAAACAGCTGTACCAGCTCTGGGGTCAATGAAGTTGCACTGAACCTGAATACACCTCGTCTCTATCGAATGTAATTAATCACAATGATATTTAATGAATTAACAATGTCATGTGCAATGCTGGCTCAGAATTTTATTAAGAAAATGGGCAAGATTTTTTGGCACAGTAAATTCCTTTCTTTTTTAAAAGTTGCCCTGTTACCTGGGGGAAACTGTAACTGTGGGTAGACAATGAGATAATACTCATGGGGATGATATGCAGCTCTGATTCCTATCTGCCTCCATGTATGTGTTGTCTCTTGTTTAAAGCTTCAGTGTTAAGTTTCTCAAGGCAGGTGCCATCTTCCTTCATTCTACATTTTGATTAAGCCTTATTTTATTTTTCCTCTCCCCAAAGTATATTCAAATTAAAACTTCAATGCTAATTTCCTGATAGTTGCTGCTTTGGTTTTGTTTGTTTTTGTGTAGTTTTGGGGAGGAGACTTGGGAGGTTTTTAGCTGCATTGGAAGGATCCATTTTCACCAGGTTTAATCTATATTGGATCATGAATATTGAACTAATACCATATACTCTTCTAAAGGTTTTCTGTGATTACGAAATGATACTTTTATGCTGTATCAGCAAAGAAGGTGGTACTTCTATTTACTGCAAAACTGGCCTGGAAGCCTGCCTGTCGTTTCGGAGAGCATGCAAGATCTTATTCAACTTAAAATTGAAATGCCCTGCTGAAACAAGACCTTATTCACATGACTATATACATGGAAATTTCTGCTTTTAAAATGATAAGCAAACCATTTGAATGGGCATTCGCAATGGAGTAGGGACACACGCCATCCTTACCTGTCTTAGCAGAAGGGCAGAAGCTTCTTCGAAGTGCACAGAGCCCATTATGTCTGTGTGGTTGTCGAGAAGTGCTGCACTTGTGCTGCTCTTGCCACACCCAGCCCATTGTCACATGGTGAGAGGTCCCTTCTCACTCAGGTCTGAAAAAGGAAGCACAATTTGCTCTAGGACTGATAACTCCAAGCTCAAACTACAGAAAGTTTAATTTGAAAAGCCCAGGGATAAGTTATGCCTCTCACAGTGTTTCCAGTTGTAGAAAAGCAGCAGTGCATTGTACTTATATGGGGAAGGGAAAACAAGTTACCCTGCGGAAGCAGTGCTCTTAGGCATAGATGCAAAAACAAAATGTGCAACTTCTGAAGGATGGTCTTTCCTCATAATCCTTTGCAGTTTCTCATTCTTTATTCCTCTTCTCCCTATCCCTCTAACTGCAGCCCCCTCTGCCAGCAGGAAATGGGCTACAAGGCTCTGCCTGCCCGGGGAGTTGAGAAGTGAGCAGGGCAGCACAGCAGCCTTGCAGGGCTCCTTTGGGCTTCATTAGTCCAATGCATCTTCAAATACCTGATTTGATGAGGGCCCAGATAACAATTCTCTTGCCCAGGGTTGATTGGGTTACTTGAAATCTGTTGTCTCCTTATAGAGAGGAAGGGGAAGAGAGCAGGCACAGGAATGCACAGAATAGTAACTGGGATACCTGTAAATGGCATTGTATGAAGAACTGCAAACAACTAGATTTGGCAATGAACAGAAAGCAAAACTCGGGCATTGATATAAAGTCAATGAGATTTGTTGGAAGCTATATTTATATTTCATGAGGGAAAACTAACAAGACGACTTTTCATTCTACTCCAGGAAGAGAAAATTTGTTAGGTTTTGCAGAAAAATAGAAATCCTTGTCAGTACAAAATGTATAACCTGGTGCTGTACACATTATACCATATTGCATATACACAGTATATATATACTGATGAATAATTTGCACTGATTTGCCCTGATGCTGGACTGCTGAAACATTATCTACTGTGGCCAGTGTCTGTAATAAAAGTTTGTGCTTTCCTCCAGCCAAAAAACTTAATCCATTTAAACTTCATAGTTGTATAACCATTAATTAGGATCTCTAATGCTTATCTAATCCAAGGACAGATAAAGAATCCCTGATACAGCTGGAAAGGAAATCCCAATTCATAGACCCAAACTCAGGGGTCTATGATAGATAATGCTGTCTCACAAAGAAATCCTTTGCCAGAGCTCAGTCTGCTTTATTGTGCCCTGACTTTAAGGGTATATAAAGCATTCAAAATGATCTCACCTTATTTACTTTTGTAAGTAATTTTTTCTAAGACTTTTGGAGGAATTCCAAATCCACCATGCTGGATGGCATTTCAGCAAAAGCATGAACACTTGTGCTAGTCCTAGCTTTAGGAGGCTGTAAAGGAATAAAAGGATTAGAAATAAGAATATGACCACATCATTGACATCTCAAAGTTCTTGTGTATTAAAGGCCCTTTTCTCCAGGTAACACCTCCAGACAGAACAGCCAAAGTTGTATAAATACTAAGAGTTTCTGGAAAGGGCTCCAATATTTCAGTACTCAGATTTTCAGGGGTAGCCTGCTTTCTTCAGAAATGAGTTGCATGTGAGTTATCTCCAGTCAAGCATCCAAACTACCCATCCTTTACTGTAAATCCTGACTAAAATCTTACAGTGATGAGCAAAGAATGTCCACACAAATCTGTGTGGACACAGATATATGAAACTGCTGGCTGAACAGCTGGAGGTGCCTGAAAACTCTGTCGACCCAATGTAAATTTCCATTACATTTGTTTAATAAATCAGTGGCACAAACATCTGGAATCAAAAGTACCCTAAATCCCTAAATGATAGCCCTCTTATGAACTGCCCACAGAGGTCCAGCCCAGTTTTGCTGAAGAGACAAGGAACATTTGCAATCATACCTAATATATTTCAAATTGGTTATATTGTTTATAGATTGCTTATGTCAAAACTGGTGAATTCTCTGGTGTGCTTTAGGATTTATGTATTCTAGTTCTTTGAAAGGTTTGTTCTTATTTGTTGCTACCTGCAAAAATATATATCTTGGCCCCAATTCACAGTGGAACAATGTTAGGTCATTATTCCTTGAATTGTTAGGCTGTAAAGAAGCAATTTCTCACTAACCTGTGACACAGGAAATTGTGATTCTGATGTCAGGTCATTGCTGGAGTTCCTTTTACAACAATCTGTTTTTCTGTCAGCAAATGACATTTATGTATTATTTCTAGAAAGTGTAGGCTTCAGTATTTTTGTATGTATACATTCAATATTTCTCTTCTGCCTCTTATTCTGCATAGCCGGGAGTTTTAATATGTGATTCAACTGATAAATAAATATATTTTGATTGATAGTGCAAATACCTGGCAGCTGAAACTAGTGCTATCTCAAAGTGCTTCTCAGAATAGTTGAGTTTCCTGCTTTTGTTTTCACTGCGATTTCTTTCATGAAGCATTGCAATGAATGATTAATGCTTGGATGCCCCTTTTCTCTGGATTCGCTGCTGAACTTAATGTGTTACTTTGTGCTCTGCATGGAGGGAACACAACCCAAACTGCCACCGTGGCAAGATTCTATACCCTATTTAATTGGGCTGGGTGTTAGGAACCACAGTCGCTCATGAGCTTCAGAGCTTCCTGTGATGAGAATAAATATTTTTTACCAATGTACTGCAGCCTAATGCAGTTGTTTTTTTCTATTCATTTGAAATCAGGTAACACGTAAAACATTGGACAGATGACAGTGTGCATATGTTTTACCAATAAATATGCATATTGACTACACAAGAAGTGGTTTACCGGCAGCATACATTTTACATATACTTAGGGGACTGATGCTATAAAGCTACACATCCACAGAGACAAAAGTTATTTCCATTGAAACGCACACAGCATCAAACCTTTCCACAGAATTAAAGCACCTCTCTCTCTTCTACTGGTTTTTAGGGTAATATGCACAGAAAGGGAGCTCTGTAATGCTAATATGATTTCTTTCTTCCGGAAACATCCCAAACATTTCCAAAACAGCCTAGATCCCGCTGGCTTTACACACAGGAGGTGATCTGTGCATGTCTCATGGGCTAAGCAGATGGGATAAAGTCCTCAGTGGAATGTAATATATACACTAGGTCACATAACCATATGCAGGATAAACATGCAATTCTATACACTGCAATCACACTACAGTGATAACGTCTTTCTCTTCAATGCAGTAGCTATTTAATTATCCAAGACAATTTAGATCTGTTAATTTATTTACAGAACAATGGCATCAGCAGAAGGTGGCTAACAAGGACCATATAAACTTTCACCAAAAGTCTGAAATTAATTTCTACCACCTCCTAACCATCTATTTGTTTAAATCTATTGTTTCTAATGCATAGATTCAAATAAAGTTTTCCAAAACAGAATGAAAATTACGATGTTAATACTAATAAACATAAAACATAAAGTCAAGGTAAAATAAATTCTGTCCCTAAAGACTTCCAAAATTTGGAGTGAATAAATCCTAGAAAATATTCTGGTAGCAATTTTACATACAAGAAGAGAGGTTATGCTGCTAATGTGTAGTTTGTTAATATTTGATTTCCTCAGGATCAGCAATCAAATAATTATTTGGCACAAAACATGGAGGAAAAAACCCCACTGTATTATGTTGATACAAAAATGTGGGGTAAATCTGGTTCTTTAAATCCATTTCTTTTGATAATATGACCTCTTAATAGGACGATTAATCTTCCTGTATCACTGCAAATTTCTCAATTCCAGCTGGCAGAGCTGATATGACATAACCCAAATGCTAAATGTAAAATGGTGAGAATGACTCACCCAGGCAGCCCCAAGGAGAGCAGAGCTTCCCCCAGCCAGGAGCTTATGGCATGAACATGTCCATACTGACCATGCAGATTCTAATCGGTGCAAAGAACAACAGTCCTCTCTTCAAAGATCCTCTAAAGAAGTGGACAAACACTCAATACAGCCCAGTAGTCCCAATTTATGAATATATTCCAAATATCAGAAAGAATACTGTTAAAAGTCCTGTTGTTTGGTTGCAGAGCGCCTAAGCAACAGTAGGGTCTCCCAGAACTGGGATGGTAACTCATGGTGCAGCCCAAGAGTTTGTCAGATCCTGAGACTTCTCTCAACACACTCTCTCCAAATTGTCTGAAAACCGCAGTGTTCTGAAGTGAACACACTTAATCCAGTCAACATCTTCTTACACCACTAAATTACATTTTTCCCTTCTGACCACAGAAGAACAAATCACGGTAAAATAATCAGGTACACCCTGAAGGATTGTCCTTGCCCAAGCTTTTCCTTAACTTTCACAGAACATCACAGCTGCCATCTGAACTGTGAGACTTTGGAAAGCCATGACAAAAAGAGGGTGAATCTACAAAGCATTACAGTAGAGGCACCAGCCTGGGTTAGGTCCCTCACTCTCACAGGGGTGTTAGGCACAGCCCACCTCAGTTCCTTTCCAAAAGCTTTCTAGCCAATGCCCTTTTTCTCCAGCTTTTCTAAAGAGTTAACTGCCCAAGACAAAGTTATTTAATAAGGTTCTGGATGAGTCTAGAGAAAAATGCAAAGCAAACACAGAACAAGGCTGGAGCTGATGTAACCTGAGACACCCTATAGTCCAAAGGTGGAAAGCTCAAACTGTATTGTAGGAGAATAACTCAATCAAGGAGTGACGCAAGCAGAACCACGAGAAAGCCCACAAGAAACAAACCCAGCAGTTCAGAAGACCACAGTCAGCCCTGGGCCTTGCATGGGTACAGTCCCTGAGGAAATAGGCCATCCTAGATACAATGCTTTGCTGGGAGCAAAGAGTTCCAGCCACAAGTGTGGTTCAAGGGATTGCACAATTTGCAACTGAGCTGCTGGACTGTGGCCTCTTTCCCACCGCCACCTTTGAAACGAACTCCTGTGCACTGTGAAACAGTCAGCTTCCACAAAGCAACTGGGGACAGTGAGCAGAAGGTACAGCAGAGACTCTGAGCATTGATATTTAATCTTCTCAGTGATCGTCACTGGAATCACTGAAGAGCAGGAGAGGGGCTCACATGCTTCTAGTGCAGTGCCAACAACATAGTTACAGAAACTGAAGTAGAAAAGCAGCTTTAAACAACTCCAGTCAACACTGGTAACAGCTCAGCAAGGGGAGCTCAGCCTCATGAAGTGCTGCCAGCAAAGGGAAAGGGTTTAGTGACATTCAGGAGGTCTGCACGGTGCTGTGGGGACTTTTACTGTAGAACATCTGGAAAAAGAGCTGGAAACAAGTTGCAAATCTTTTTTAAAAATCCATTTTCCTAGATTTGAATTAGCTATCACATTTCTTTGACTACTTAAGTTTCCCGAACGGGTATGCCAATTTTTGTTCCTGCAAAATGGTTTTTAAGATCTTTTGAAAACAAATGGTCAGAGACCCCACCTTGCACTTTATCTGAAGGATGTCCAAGAAAACATTGCTTTCTCACATCATGCTAGGCATCATCTCAATGCTGACCCAGCAGGAGGATTGCCATCAGCTGAGTCACCAAGACCACTTCCTGCAGCTCCTCTGTGGTCCTTGAGGTCTCCAGCTCTGGAGCAGCACTGACCTTGTCTGACCTCAGAGGGTTTTGGGAGCCCAGCACAAAGAAATTTCCATGTCAGCTACTCTCTGAGGGGCTCCTTCATTCATGCTAAGCTGCATGGTTCCACTGCAATGGGTAAAAGGTTATGAAGAGAAGGAAGCACAGTAGGTATCTCCCTGTATGGAAATCATATTTGTGAAGATGATTTTACAGCACCCAGTGCAGACATGCTTAAGCAGCAGCTCAGCTGTGGTGCAGTGCATGGGGAGAGTACAAAACCCATGACAGAGAGTTCTGATGGAGTGAGCCATGGGGATGCACTCAGACAAGCAGCAAGAAAATCCTCTGAAGCTTTCCATCCTGTGTTCTCTGTATATACCACATCTGCTCCAGAGCGACGGAAGACTATTTTAGGCACAGTTTATGGAGTTTTTAAAAATATTATTGGGACTATATTTTGTATCCCTTTGCCAGTAAAGCCAGATGACTGCACCATGAGCTAGATCTCCAGATGGTTTAAATCACGGGTCTTGCTCTAATTTGCTCCAGCAAAGGATCTGGCCCCATGAGTCTAACTACACGAGGTAGATGAAGCTGTAAAGAATGTGCCAAATGAGCTAAAATAGCTTTTCTAAAAATAAATACCATAACAGGACTTCCAGTGCTACACATAGGCATTAGGTCTGTCAAAATAGAGTTGCCAATCCCAGGCATTCAAAAATCATAAGTTGGACATAAGGCTGGCTTTTAAAAAGCCCACAAGATTAAAAAGAAACAAGCAAACAGTAATATCTATGTACCTCTTTTGGTTTGCATTCTTGGTGTTTTTGAGTCTTCAGGACAAACCTTGCTCATCTTTTAAAGCTTTCTCTCTTTTGGTGTTGTTTTATTTTTTTCTTCTTTCCTCCTTTTTTTTCCCCCCATGGAAGCATCATGGCTAGAAACTTGCTGCTAAGAAAAGAATGTTAAAAAGAGAGAGAGAGAGAAAGATTCTCATGTAATTGCCTGACTTCAGAAACTAAGCTTTTAAGAAGAATATCATGAGACTCATGATAAAATCATGAGAGTTGGCAACACTATTAGTGAGCTGGAAATGATATAAAGCTCCCACTTCTGCAGTCTACAAAGTATTGGACTTTTAGTCACAAGCTTTTTATGCACAGAAAACCTGTCACTGCCATATAACTGGGCTTTTCATTGCCACAGTCTTCAGATTTCCATTAGATCAATTCAGATAGTTTCTAGGGACCTTCTGTTTGTATGCAGTCAAAAAATACTTGGCAACGAAAGACTTGCAGCCAATTGCAGATGGACACAAATGGGAATCAGCTCGAAGCAGGCTGGGAGCCTGAAGGAAGGGCTACATCTGGGGGAAATGAAGTATTTCCACACGGCTGTATTTGCTGGACTTGTACAGCTCTCTGAAGAGCCAAACCCTCCCCCAGAGATGGATCTGTAAATCCACCTTTTACACTGAAAAACTAGCAGGATCCAGGGGCAGGGAAAGAACAAACAAACCCAGGGAATTGCTTTGGCAACTTGACATCTGCAAAATGCATGGAAAAGATTACCATGTAACAAGGGCAAGGAAGCTCCCAGCAGCATGGGGTACCAAAAGTGTCCTGATTATTGTGTCCAGTCTGTGCTAATCCACCACAACAGGAGTAAATCAAATTAGATGTGTGAAGAAGTGAGATCACCACCTTCCAGGACACAGCCAGTTTGGGGCATCATTCCCCCTCTCAAAAAGAGATTGTGTGACCTTTATGTGTCTGATATATACAGTACAACAGGTCAGCCCAGCTGTAACAGGCTCCAGTCAACTCTGTGAGATGCCAAGGTCCTTTTCCTAGGTCACAGGAAAGTGAGAGATTACTCCATGACCTTGAAAACCTATTAGGAAGCATTGATCCTCTCAAATTAAAGTTTGAAAGACTTGCACTAGAGGTAGGAAAACAGATACAGATAGGTGTGAGTACATCACACCTCTCTGGGACTGTTAAAAGGCCCCCACTGCGGAAGCAACAGCACATGACAAAGTTAACACATCCAGAAGTGTAATTTGTTATTTGCCTTTGTATGCAAAGCTCACACACGTTCCTTCAGAAGTGAAATTTCAGGTGCCAGTGCCTGCTTTGTGGCTAATCGACCTTAAATCCCCAACACTGTGGGAAAAATCTGTGCTGCAGTTTTAGCTGGAGAGACCTTGATCCTTAAACAGCTCATCTACTTCCTCAGCACAGGCTGCAGAGCCAGGAGAGCACTATAGCAAACTTAAGTCATGGGTAAGGGAGAAGTCACCAGGACCAACTGTCATCAATGTTGCACCAAAGTAAAGCAGGAAAAAAGTCCATTAAACCCAGTGAATGATGCTAGCACAAGCTCCAGTAGAATTTCTTAAGGTTATAAATTACAAATTCCAGGGAGAAAATCTGCACCTAGATGAAGTGTCCTGTGAGTCAAGGTTATCTTTCCAGGGGTCTGTAACAATTTATACGTTTGAGTGAAACAAGAAAAATCTGGTAGTTATAGAAGAGTTTGCTTTGAATTTTGAAGCCAGTACTGGAGCCTGGAGAACCTCATTGCAAGCACAGGAGCATTAGGACTGCATATTTTATTGCTGGGACTTTTTGAAGTCCTGGACTTGCCCAAATGAAAGGAGTTCATCATTTGCAAGGGAAAAGGGCATTGAAAAACTCTGGAATATGGAACCAGTATGGAATATGGAACTCTGGAATATGGAACCAGGAGAGCTACCAGCTCTTAGAAAGTATGTTCAATTCCTTTAGCATTCAGAGGAAAAAAAGTGTTTTGTGTCATAGTATTGGGCTTTTTCAGATGCCTTGTCTCCAGAAATCCCAAAGAGCCACAACACACGTCCTTGATCTGTAGGAGAGTGGTTTGGCCAACACACTCCTTCCTGCAGAGCCCCAGAGGATCTGTGTAGGTCCTGTGGAGATGCAAAGTGCATCTGATGTATGCCCACCATTTCTCAGGAACCATTTCTCGGTCCCTGCTGTGTAGGTACTGCAATGTCAGACTGAGCTCAGGTGAGATCCATCAATAAGTAAACGAACTTGTTGAATTCTAAACAAACTGGTGAAGAGCACATCACCATATCTATGCTGATTCCGATATATTTGTACATGAAACAGTTCAGCTACAAAGCTGGCAAGTAGACGATGCTCAATTAATGGACCAGAAAGAGGATTTCAACTATGACAATCTGCCACCTAGTGGGAAAGTGGAATTCACACCTTAACCAGGCACTGAGATGGCTAAAAAACTTTTGTGAAGCCTGGCAAGAGTGGAATGAACTATTTTAGAAAAGTGGGAGTTGCACAGACAAGGCTCTCCATGGATAAGCAACCTTCAGTTGGCATTTTAACCTCCCAAAGACAGTGAATCTGGCCATAAATGTATAATATGAATATATAATGTGTGTGCTCTTGTGTGTGTGCTCTTGTGTATGTGTATCAGAACCAGACAGAACTTATTTAAAAGTCACCATGTAACATCCCATCGATGTGATAACTGAGCACAGCCCAAGTCACCTTCTAGCTACCCAGCAAGAAAATTTCACACAGCTAAGGGAGACTGCACATGGATTCAGAGCAGTCCTAAGATGTGTATACAGAGCCAAATTTCCCCATAGGATCCTGCATCATTCTGTTGGTGATTAGCATCCTGGGGATCATATCACCAGCACAGGAAGCACAGGAAATCCGATATCTCAGGATACCCTGATCTGATTTTGAAGCACAGGAAATCTGATTCTCAGGATACCCCTGAAGAAAGAAAGTTTTTTTGTATGGCAGACACTACTGGAGCTGTAGGATAACAGTATTTTTGGAGGGAGCTGCTTAGGAGAGACAATCTGTAAGGGTCAGCACTTCTCAAGAAGTGAGCAACTTTTTCTTCATGGTAAATGTATATGTGGAAGTTTAATGGTAACACTGGCTATTTGCATCACATGCATTTCTGACATCTTTGGAATTAACTTTCAGTTGCTGCTGGCTGGCTTTTGCCTGACCCTGGGAAACAAAGAGATACTACCCAATCACTCACTCCTCAGTTCTCTTACGTGTCACCATCCAGGTAATTCCCTCCACTGTGGCCAGGGTACTCAGGAGGGAGCTCACATTTCATTGTCCAACTTCAGGTCTCGTTAGATCTGATCAGTTTGTTTGTTACTATTGGTTTTAAACAGATGTGCAACTTCGTGCCATGGGAAGATGTTCCTATAATAACTGGCTCTTGTTTGTTTGTTTGTTTGTTTGTTTGTCTGTCTGTCTACAGGACAAAAATACTTTTTTCAGTCTGAAGTTTCAGAGCTATAAGTTTACACAAAAATGTAATTGTTCTAAGTCCAACTCTGCCATCTTGTGGTAGATAGTAAAGGTACTGTTTAACCTTTCATCATTCCTGGCAATAATTCCTTATACTGGATATAAAATATGTTTGCTAAGGACTTATTATACCAGCCTTCCAGTAACTGAAGGAGGCCTGCAAGAAAGCTGGAGAGAGACTTTTTACAAGGTCGTGGGGTGGTAGGACAAGGGGCAATGGCATTAAACTGAAACAGGGCAGGTTTAAATTAGATACAAGGAAGAAATTCTTCACTCTGAGTGTTGCGAGACACTGACACAAGTTGCCCAGAGACATTGTGGATGCTCCATTCGTGGAAGTGTTCAAAGCCAGACTGGATGGGACACTAAGCAAACTGGTCTAGTGAAAGGTGTCTCTGTCCAAGGCATGGACTAGAAACTAGATGATCTTTGAGGTCCTTTCCATCCCAAACCATTCTATGATTTCACCATTATAAAGTATTTATAGTAAATATTCTCCTCTGCATTATGAGGAAAACTATCCTTCAAACTGAGATAGGTTAAAAAATGAATTACCTCAGAAGCTGTTTGCTTTACATTTTGTCTTGGATAATGAAAGGCTGACATTTGTTTCACATTTGTGAGGAGCTGGCTTGTAGTCAGGTTTACTTCCCAGTTCTCATGCAATGGTTCCATGCTGCAGTGTTTGGATTATAAACAGGGGACTATTTAAACTCAGGCAATTACTTTTCCTCCTCACTGAGGTCTAGGCAGGAGCCAAGTTTTGAACAAAGCAGTTCAGTCAATTATAAGCAAAAATTATTATAACGTGAAAAACCATTTAAACCTTTTTGGAAAACTGATATTTGCACAGTGCCAAGACTCTAAGTAGTTTCCTCTCTGAAACCAGTGACCTAGCCTGTCTCCCACACTGGAACAGACACTTCAGAGGAAGGAGTAAGAAATTCTACTTTCAAAGAGTGACTCATCTCGGTCTTTTCCTCCTTCTCTGTATAGCTAGCAGTTGGCAAGCCAGAGAAAACAAACACCTTGTTCTCACTGTGACGTTGCAGTCACACCTAGTGTAGCAACATGAACTTCCCTTCACCCTGTCTCACCATTCAGGTCTCAAGTGACCACCTCTTGAAATGAAATCTTAGCTTACTCAGTATCTGAGAAAGCCTCAGCTTGGTCTCACCCACACCTTATAAAGGACTGAAGTGCTCATGGTCTGTGTGTCAAATGAAACCACTGCAGACGGGAAGAGCACTCAGCTCTAGACATGGAGCAGGACATTGCACTCAGGGGAGTCTCCAGTCACCAGGTCCTGAGTATTCAGGGTGGTTCAAGAGACCTTGTCAGCCTTCACCACTAATGCATTTGTCCCATCTAATTTTGTTCTGCTGACACCTTCGATACTGGTGTGCACATCCTTTTCAATGTAGCATGGCACTGGATTTGGAGCTCTGGTTTGAAGCCTCATCAAATTATATCAGTCTTTTGAATATACAAACTGAAGGTTCTGGTGCGACCTTTCTCATTCCTTTCTTCCCCTTTCCCATCTTCTACTAAAATAATTTACACATATAAAACTGCAAACTCAGGAACAGACCTGTAGAAAATATAAGGTGTCACAAAGGCCTTGCAAATTAGTGCCTTACATCCAGCCAAGCTCATCTCCTACTTCCCAATCACATCAAATTGTGATCTTTGTCCTCTCAGTTTCCTACCTGCTGCAGCAACGTGTCTCCTGTGGCACCTTGGAGGAGGCCAAGCTTGGCAGCTGAGGAAGCCAGATGTCAGGGTCTACAAAGAAAGTTTTCAGCAGTGGCAGCTGCTTGTCAGATCACATTCCCCCGAAGGCTTATGTTTGGCTCTGACGGTGTATCTGTTGGTGGCCATGGCTGGTGTTCCTAAAAGTCATATGTGAGATCAGCTCCCAGTGGGAAATTCAAGTTTCTTCTCCTGAAAGGCAGTCTCCATTGATTTGCAGCTCTGAGAAAATGTTCGTTCTTTTTTCTCACGTTCTCAGAAAGAGTTTATGTTCAGTTTGTATAAAACTGAATTATTAAGAAAGGTAATTTTACGTAACTTCTAAAGAAGAGAATGAACCCCCTCTTATCTGTGTGATTTTAAATTATAATTTCCATAATAACAAATACATACATTCTTACCTACAAAAGTTTTTATCCTTGGGTAGGAACTGGCTTTGGGATATTTTTGATGGGTATTGATTTTCATTTGAAGCAGAGAAAACTAAGACAGATCCTTTTGAACTCAGACACTCCATAAGCACTTGAAAAAGTCTTTGGTTATGAGATTACCTTGTAAACATAATGATCAAACGAGGCTTCAGAATGACATGTTAGAAAAGTCAGCATTTACCCACAGATTGAAAATATTTGAGACTATCTCTGTCACAAAGTAAACAGACTTCTGTGTCATTAAATGAGACTTCACCTTGAACTGTGAGTCAGGAAAACACCATGTCTGTCTTCAAGTACTCTTCCCCCTTTTCTTCTGGGCAGGTCTGTTAAAAGATGGCATTTTTCTGCTGCTGCTGGTTGTGCTCTTGCTGCCTGGGCACTGGCTTGGTGGTTGGTCACAAACCTGGGATTCAGGATTTTGGCTGCTGTTGTCTGTGAAAGAGGAGAGCACACTGACAAAGGGGGCACAGTGTATTGATGAAACCCTTAACCACAGTGGTGCTAAGGGCCCTGTAAATGTTCTATTTGATGGCTACTAAGAACAAATGCCTTAGGCTGAGAGGTACTTTAACCCTATTCCTCTTCTACCAGGGAGGGATGCCAGGTCCTGCACCTGATCCCTGTGGCTGTCCCACCTAAAGAGAGCACTGCTACCAGCCTGAGCAATTCCTGAGGAGTTGGATGCTGCAGTGCATACCTGAATGTCTAAGTAATTTGACTGTCAATCATACCCTCAGACACTTCTTTAGAGAGTGAATGACATCACCAATATGTGATATAAAGACATTTAATTTCAGATTTTAAATTTACAGACCTTGAAGTTTATGAAGCATTCCTCTTTAAGATTTTCTGAGGATACAAGGCACAAAGCATGCTCTGTTGAATTTCCATTCTCTTAGGTCAACCCTTCTTGTCCTGGAAGCTTTTAACTTCTCTTTTTTCCTCTCTCTGCCCTTGCCAGAATTTTTGGATTTTTTTTCAGATGCCACTGCTCACTGCAACCACCACTGCTGCTGAATGTGAGGCAGAAAACAGGATCTTAATAAGGATCCTATAGGTCAACTCAAGATACATGCAGATTACTGAAGTTTAATCTGAATAATTTTGCTAGATTAACAGAGGTTTTGCTAGATTAACAATTTTCATGGTTGCTTAAGGAGCCAATCTCTGCCATTTGTGAGGAGCTGTTTTATTATTCAGTCCCCTGATAGCATAACCCTGTGTACAACCAAAACCTCTCTCACATTTGATCAACTGTGAACAGCAGCTTAATGGATCACCATGAAAGCTTTATGGGTGGGTTATGGTAATGATATTAAAAGAGAGACATGGACTACAGAGAAGCCCTGGCATGCTAAGAGGAGTTTCAGAAGTGCACAGCAGCCTGCTCATGGTGAGAATCACAGTGGCTGCAGGTGTGAGCTGGGGGCTATGCTCCAGTGCCAGTCTCCTGGCACAGATGCCACATGAACCTCTGTTTTGACCCCAGGGAAGCAAATATACACCATCAGCATTGCAAAAGCTGCAAGATCTCCTCCCCTATCTCAGAGTGTCTTACTGCTGTTGGCATCTGTATGGGATGAGATGAGACTTAGTGTGCCATAGTACATGGACAGTTAAGGAATCCAGCTGATTCCTTTATGTTTCCTTCATGGCAAAGGGATGTTCACCATGGTTTCTGTCCTACCTCCAAGGCAAGTGAGCTGTATCACTGGTTAACAGCTCTGTTCTCTTTAAATCAGTGCAGCTTTCATTAGGACAGGTAGTTAGGATTTTTCTTGTTGTGTCAGGATATCAACAGAGTAAAACTTTTCCTACCTTTGTTGCACTTTTGCTACACCTAACTCTGGTGACACTCTGAGATCCAGGCAGGGACAGCCCCAGGCCAGGCAGTAGATGGCACCAATGTACAGCAGTTACAGCATGCACAAAAACAGTTATAAGGAAAAAAAATCCACACTGCTCTTGCTGCTTACAGCCCTTCTGTTTGATCTTGGCTCAAAAACTTATTTTCTCATGATCATTTTTCCATAGCGAACCCCAGATCCCTGCACCTTCAGGTGTAAGCACAATTCAAGGCTCTCTGTGATTAGTTTTTCTCTTTCCTTCTTCAATTTGCCATTCTATAAAATCAGCACAAGAATTAGGAAGCAGGATCTCTTCATCTCTGCTTCTGATGCCTGTAGCAGATCATTAACATCCTGTACTGCTCTATTCCTGACTGCTAAATCTGGTTCATAATCAGGGTACCCATGCACAGACCCAAATTTCAAGCTGACAACCATATTTGAATGAGAAAGGAACCTCTTTGGGAGGGTTGCTGCTGGTTCTCCCTCCCTCTCTGTACTCTGGACCATAATCTGCTTCCCAGGAGCCATTGGTGAGTTTTCTCCAGTGGAGATTTCTGGCTATCACAGGGTCCTTGGACATTAGCAGAATTGTCTCTTTCTTGCTCTTATCCAGAAACATGTTATAGTTTGTTTCACACCCTTTGCTATTCCTGTTAATTTCTGACAGTATTTTATGGTCTGTGATGTGGATTTTGATACAGGAGAAAGAGGCATGTATGGACCTTTAAAACCTTTATGTATGTTAACATGGTTGCCTGCAATTTTTGAGGTCTGTCATGATCCAGTTGTTTCTTTAGTCCCAATATCTTGGTGCACTGAGGATTGCCTCACACTTTGCTTACCTGTACTCAGAATTCTAGTTTAGATCTGCAGCAGGATGAGGAACCCTTGTCTTCCATGGTTTTGCTTACAAACATGGAACACAAAGCAATAGAGTCCATGGCACTGCCTTAAATACCTCCTGAATAATTATGACAGAGCCATTTGGTGTCTCTACTCCCCTCCTCCCCTCCTATAGTCACTCAAGGTTCAAATCTAGGCTGCCAAAACTAGCTAAGCATCTCCCAACTCTGTAAAGCCCACATGGGGAAGACTGTTTGTACTTACAGAGGGGTTTCACCTGAGACCTGTAGGGTCACAGTTTCTCTAGAGACAGAAAGAACAACACCTCCAGAGTTGCAAGAGGCTATATATTTTAAAGTATATCTAAGCATTATTTCTGTAGAACAGATAATTTTTCTGAAAGTTTAAAATAGTTATAAAAAAATCCACAAGAAAACCTGGCAAGCTGTCACTGTCCTCCTACAGCTTTTAGCCAGCTCTTCTTTATGATAAACACATTATTGGCCCTATATAATTTTCATATTCCCAGCAATTGTTCTGTTTGGTCTGCCTCCTTCTCTCCTACTCTAATTCCACTCACAAAGGAGTTTGTTTCAAGGAACTTGAAGTTTTAAGATAAGTTTTAGCTATGGTGTTGTGTCCACCTGAGTTCATTAGAAGGTAAGTTCCCTTTGCTTAACCGAGTCAGAATAACCTTATTCTGAATAACATGTAGGTACTTGAGGGGAATCTCTTTGGGGAATCTCTTTGGCTCAGAAGACAAATTATAAAAGACTTCAAGTCTCGGTGGCCTCTCCAATAGTTCTGAAGATCCTGCTCTGTGGGGATTACAGATGGTCCAGTAGGCACCACAGAGAAATTTAGGAGACAGAGTTTCTCTAGAAGCACTGATTTCTTTCCTGTCCTTGTCAGAATTGCTTAAATCTCTGCAGTCTCCTTTTCTCGTCTCCCTTTCCTTCCCTCATCAGGGTGCAGTTACGAGACTGGAAGTAAACAGTCAGATATTTGCTCTGTGTTAATAGAATCACATATAGGTCCCTATATCCCCAGTTCTAAGGACAATAAAGTAAAACATTTGTGAAGAATTATAATCCACTTTGTTCTGAAACAACCTTGAAAGCCAAAGAAGGATTTCACATCAGCATGTAGTTTTACACCAACAGGCACATTTAGAACATTATGACTCATGTAAGTATTTCTGGGTCAGAGGAAAAAGGGTTATTTACCTTTTGCTGAAGAGCTACAGTCCTTCAAGGGAGAGGAAAAAGTGAATTGGAACATTGTAGCTGGGTCATCAGGACCAGGTTTCTACAGTCCCTGTCATGGTATATGAAAGGCGAGTAAGGAAAGAAATATGTTTCTCCTTTACCTTCCCCCCAGCCCTAGACATCTCTAATCACAAACCAGCTCTCAAAACCCAATTTAAACTTTCTCATCGAAGATCTAAAACTTCAAGACTGGACCATGCAAAACGACAAATACAGGATAAATTAATGACAGAGCCTGCTGGGGGTTGTTCACTGTGACTCATGGGTATTTGTAGGTGAAACTGCGTGGGTGATCTCAGATTGTTAATGCTGATAACTGTTATTTGGGCACTTAATATAGGTGGATACAGTGGACAGGATTTGGAACATGCAGTCCTTGGGAAATGGATCGTGCACCATGCTGCAGAAAAGGACAAAACTATAGGAAGCAGAGACAGGTGTTGGTACCTGCTGTAGAAATGCTCTTCCACTCAACCCGAATCTGGTGACTGATTTGAGCCTGGCCATGTGAAGAAAACACACCAAATAGATCCATTACTCACAGCACTATGGTGCTCTCATGTCCCTCAGCACTGTGTATCCCTGGGAAGTGTCTCCTCTCTGAAACACTCAGGTCCCAAAACAAAACTTTGCTCTGCTGAGCTAGATCTGCCACTGCCTGGCTGTAGCAATGATGGTCGTCAGAGCTCTGTATCATTAGGCAGAGAGCCAGTAATATTCAAAGTACCATTCATTTCAATGTAACAGTTCAAAAGATTCTGCTTTAATGGACACTGATGAAGGCATACTCTCTCCTAGATGTACAGCCTAGAGTGTCATGAGAATGCTGTTCTGTGGTCGTTCAAGGTCAGAAAGGCACATATTTGAAGATATCTAGAGGTTATATTTCTTGGAAATGCATGCTATCCATTGAGTCATATATGTGCAAGGGTCTTCCCACCCTGGTAATTCCTCTCCACCATCCCCTCCCAGCAGGCTTCAAGAAGCTAAAATTTCTCTTTATGAGAGTTAAGAGTTGTTTGAATAGAGGATGCTAAAAGGCCTGAAAGATCATATTGGGTAGGGAGCATCAGCTAGTTTAGCTTTGTCAGAGGAGGAGGATGAAATAAAGGCAGGCAATTGCTATTCTGGCTCCTGCATATGCTCAGTAGCTAGACCTAGTTAGAAAAATCTACTCTGACGTTCAAGGCAATACATTCTATTTGTCAGCTGATTGGTTTGATGAGGACAGTCAAATCTGCCAGCAATAGATACAGTGCAGTGAGTAACATCCTCCATAGCACAGCAGTGCCATGGCAGTTCATAGAGAACATGGGACTTAACAGTGTTCTGCCAACATGGAAAGAATTCCTAAATCTTGTGATTGTGATAATTCTGTCACTAAGGTATTCTGAGGGATGGTGAGAAATAGATGAATATCTAGAGATTCTTTCCATAAGATTAAAAGAATAAAGCAGAGCACTAGAGATCATCCCAGCATTACTGGCTCTGTACCACCACAGTAAGATCTCCTAAGGAATATACAACATCCATGTCCTAAAGATGACACATCAACATCCAGATTTGCAGGAAGGCAGCCAGGGAATAATGGCTCAAATTTGTCTGTGTACCCAGCACTAAATTGTCTGCTGTAATTGATACTGAAGTTAGAACTTGAGCTTCCTAATGAAGCAGTAGAACACTGAGTTGGTTTTGGTTCCCTAACAAATGCCATCTCTATGAAGTCATGTTAAAGAAGTTCATGTGGAAGGACATGTTTAGGACATATGAGGTAAGACTTACCATTCAGTCAAGAGTCCTGGATCATAAATTAGAACACAGGAATGGTTATAAGATCAGAGGTTAAAAAAGATCTGTGTAGTATTCAACCGTGAGAGTTGCCATTCACGTTTCTACATATCCCTGTAGCAGTCCACTTTGATAGTTGCTATTTCTTCTGCTATTTTACACATTTTAAACTATTTTAATTCATGCAACAATCCTTCCTCTTCTCCAACCATTATTCAGTTCCCACAAAAGCATTATAGTTTTTGGACATCCATGTAGCCTGTATGTATTGGGTCTCCCTTACCCACATGCTTGCTGACCTCTTCAAAGAACCCCAGTAAATTGTGATGCTTGAGCAAAAAAGGTTCATTTGGGTTCCCTCCCATGCAGTTCTCTGTGCATCAGATACTGGCCAGTTGCTATAACCTCATGTGTCTGAAGCAATATCGATATTTTTTCTTGATGCCCTTTGATAATGATTCTTAGAATGCTAAATTAAAGTACTCTGTGGTCACTATTACAGAACAACTCTTTGACTACTCCATGATCTATTTCTTCAGCCATACCTCCAAGATATTTAAATTCCCAATAAATTTGCAGATGGTACTTTTTTCACTTCCTTTTCTGAAGCAAATAAGATACTTATACTCATCAGTTGTGGGCAGACAACTTGACATAAAAGGCAGGGTTCAAAGCCTGAAATTTTCTGCATTCTAATTGCCAAATTGAAACAAAAATAAAAGATCTTATCTGAGATAAATTACTGTTACATAATTAACACTACTTACATGAAAATATGTTATGTTCTAAAAATGCTAGAGGGTAAAAAAATACAACAACAATGATGAGATGAAGGAAAAAAAACCAGTGTACTCCAATTTTCAGGCACGAGTGGGAAGGAACTGCAGAATGCTGGGACAAAGATGTGTAGGACAAATATATCGCCTGCTTGTGTACTGTTACCAAAATACTCACTGAAACACATGGGGCATAAACAACCCTATTTAGAATACAAGATTGCACACATAGTTAAAAAGCTGGGAAAATAACTTGAAAACCTAATGAGCATCAAATGGATACTGTGGAGGAAAATGCCAGAGAAATGGCAGGTGTGAAGGCTACGTAAGATCATCTTCGATGAACAAGTCAAGAGGGTTATGAGTACTTAAGATTTGTATCACTTCTTCAGATTATAGATGATAGCTCTTAACAGGAGGATGCTACTGACGAATTACATTGTCAAAATATTGTTGTTATATAGGCATGAAGGGTAAAATATGTTTAAACACACAGTTTTGGATATAGTGAGATATCTGTTCAGCTCAAAGGAAAAGATGCAGATATTGCTTAAAAAGTAGGATCCTTTCTGCACTCAGAAATGTGCATGCTGGGATAAAACCATTGATGTGAGCTGTGGGCATGACACTTTCAGAAAGATACAGAGCATGGAGAGAATAAGCATGAGAGGTCATGGATTTATAGACCTCTGACCAAGAAGGTAATGTTGACATTACTGTATTTGGAAGAGGCAGAGGATATATAATGGTCTGCAAACATGCAAAAGATTGCTTTGCAGAGTGAAGTCAACATTTGTGTTTAACTTTTCTAAAATTGTGACAAAGACTAGATTGATATCAGAAAAAACTTACTGACTGTGGGGGTAGGGAAGCCTAATATGACTGAGGAATCTCCACAATGGGAGCTTCCCTGCAATCATGTTAAACAAATACCTGGTGGGGGAAATTCAGGTGTGGTTGATCCTGTTCTGTACCAGAGGACCTCTCTAAGTCCCTCCAGCTGCATCAATGATCTCTGTATTTCTATGAAGTTATGTACAAGGTTAGGTGTTTATGAAAAGATGACGATGACTTAGCTCACCATATTTTTTCTAAATGAAATCTGCATGTTATAAATACTGATTTTTTTAAATGGTAAAAATTTTAAAACAGACATTCCTGTGAAAATTATTAGTTTTAAATCAAAACCTAAACCCCTTATCAAAATATTTCAAGTGAAAACAAATATTCTGATTGAAAAAAAAAAGCTCCAATTTAGAATTGTTTCCCTGGTAACCAGGAACACTGTCATTCTGTGGACTTGTTCTTCCCATTCTCCCCTGTGTGTCAGGCTTCCAGCTTGCCCAGCACTCCTGAGGCTGGGATTCCTTTTAGGGTTGCTCCCCCCTCTCCCAAAGGGTGGATCCGGAAACATTATGGTATGTTCAGATCAAGGTGGATGCACAGCTGGAAGAGAACAGGATCAAGAGGAACAACAGAGTTTCAGTAAAGTCACCTAGCAAAATATGTAAGGAGAAATAGGTTTAGTATAACTTCTTACTAAATTAACCTCTTTGGGTTTTTAAAGAACAAATATCTGTCTCTTGTCCCTCACAGACAGCTTGAGGACACACAAGCAATTTATGAGAAACTCCAGATGGCAGCTTTCATATTTCTAATACATCACAAGGAATGATCTGATTCTGGGTTTTTTTTCTTCTTTGGTTTCCGTCAGAAGAAGAGATTGCATTCATTGCAGCCATTGGAAGTGTCAACATTGTGCACTTCTCCTAAAGCAAGATCCAGCCTCTGCCAGGCTGTGCCCAGGGGCCAGCACTGGGCTCAAAACATGAGAAAACAAACCACCGATAAAATGGACATCTCTTCATCCCAAATCAATGGGAAGTCTATCACCCTTTATTAATAATGTCTCTTCCAGATGAATGATCTGGTGGGACACAATTTCCCTGTCCTGTGCTCACATTTCAGAGGGGTAGTCTAAAAGGAACAGCTGGTTGACTTCGTGGAATAGACCAGGAACTCCAGCGGAGTCCAAAGGGGTATTTTGGGTGATACACTTCAATAACAACTTCACAGAGCGCTCAGGTGAGAGGCAGTGCCCCACCTAAATATTTGACCTGAAGTTACTCACTGAGCAGGCTCTCCAGGCTGATTTCTTTGATGGATCAATTTGGAACGTGTTAATGGCATTACTCAGCACAATAAATAAAATGCGACTCACCTTAACGTTTCTTGGAAGGAGTCATGGAGTTTATGACACCCAGTGGGAACAGCAAGAGAGGGTCATCTGGAAGGAACAGGGAAACATGCCGAGTGCTCACAAGGGAAATTTTGAGAAACAGATGGAGAAAATATCAGAATTCTCAGCAGCCCCTAAGGAACAGATGAAAAACTTTTGGGTCAATAAGCCAGAGAGTGAAAGGCTCAGAAACAAGGTTTTTGGTCAAATTATCTGGTCCACATACTGGGAAATGCTAATAATCCACCTAGCTCCTCCAGTCTTCATGGATGCAAAATGTTGAAAAACTTCTGAGGTGAAGCAGTAGGAAAGATATTTCCCATGTTATTTATGGGAAATATTTTTTTTTGGTTAAGTGGAAAGGAAGGCTTTTTATTCTCTGAAGAACCTTTTAAGGAATCTGAATTTTCCTTTTTTTTGATTATAAAATCAATAGGAGAGGGAATTTTCTAACCTGATCATCAGATCTGTTACTGAAGGCTCAATTGGTGCAGAAACATAACACAATAACAATTTTAGATGGAAGTACCATTTGTAGCTGTTAAATTACCCAAAGGATCTTTCACATGAATGCTCCGGACTGAATAGCATGTGCATACACATTCCAGTCATGGATCCAAAACAAATTAGGAAGCTAATACACACCCTCCACTGGGACTTAATTGACCATTAGTTTCCTAGGTTCTGAAAAATCATGTCATTATATCTAACTTATTTCAACATTGCTTTTTACCCCCATAGGATTCTAGTGCTACATAAATTTTTAAAAAATGCATCTTCCACCAGAAAAATACTACTGCCTTTTGAGGGTGACAGCTTCTACCCAGAAACACTTCAAAACTGGTGTGGACATTTTTACTCAGGAATTGAAAGATACCATATCTCAGTACAATTACGCAGAAGAATGTAGGTCAGACAAACATAATTACCAATTACAGAGTTTAGACGAAGATGTGTCAGTAACAAGCTCACTGCTGGGAAACAGTATAGCTAGTTCTTAATAATAAATTTCCTTTAGACATCAGCCTCTCCCCAAAGATTCACACCAATAAAATGTAGCAGAAATATAACAAAATCCCTTCAAACGTCTGAAGGGAGTTTATCTTTTGGGAAAAAAAAAAACAAACCAAAACCAAGAAGATAAAAATTGAAAGTAATTATAATTTCAGGGCTAACTCTAGCCATTCCAAAACTAGACCTTTCATGAGCAAGTTCTTGGGATTTTAGCAGTGCAGACAGTTGCACAGCAGGCAGCCCAGCTTTGTGTTTGAGATCAGCAACAAGCCCCTAGGAGTTTGACACCTCTCATGACACTGAACTGGAGTCTCTGTTCAATATTGAGTTGGAAAGTGCCAGTCCCAGACTCAAACATAACTTCTGCAGAAATAACCCCAAACTTTCTTGGCAGATAATCTTTACTTGTATACCCTTGGGTCTTCTGAAGCTGGTCGGCTATGCTGTGGGGTAAGATTGAATTTGAAGGTAATAAACCTAAGGAAGAGCTAAGCTTGGTGGCTTGTTTGTGAACTCTTAAGCACCCTGTACTCAGGGCTCTTTTTGGAGCAGGAGTCGGCAACATGTTCTTGGTTGGTTTCCTTTGAGCAGGCAACAAACCACCTTCTGCATTCTGATCACTGGTGAGCCAGCCCAAACCACCCATTAGCTGCAAAGTGCACCCCTGATTTTATGGTTCCCTCTGTTCCTCAAGAAACACTTAATCATGTGACTCTCCGAGCCTGAAGATTTTGCAACTGTCACAAGGCTGCACCAGACAGGTACCTCGGTCAGGTATTTGGACTTTCTTTAAACTCCATAAAAATAACAAACAAAAGGGTTGACCTTGTACTGTACGTGCATGAATGCAGGATTTAAACAGATGCAGAAAAGATCAAGAATTTCAAATAGGCCCAGGAGAATGCCATTCTGCAAGAGTATATTAGGGTTCAGTGTAAAATCTCACCACAGAAAAAGAAATTAAATGAAATAAAAAATAAGTGTAAACCCCCAGAGTACTAGCAAAGATGTTAAACACTCTACTCCAGTTCCTGTTTTCTGACACTAATCATACATACAAAAACGTGTGTCCGTTTCACAGAGCAAATGACAATGCCCTCTTAATTCCAGCAGCTGTATCTCCATTGTCATTTGAAAGACACTACAGAAATGCAAAACATACCAGAGATACAGACAGTGAACCCCTGCACATGTATCTAAGAAGTTTGGCACCATAAATAATTGGATTATTTTGGTTGTTTATCATGCAACTTTCATTAAGCATCTGTAACTCTCAGTGACTTCCAGATCCCATCTTCATAGCTAGAACAATATCCACTTGGAAGGAACTAAGGGCAGTATTTCAGGCAGGTAGAAGGCAGGTATTGAAACAGTTAGATGTATAACAGTGTTACACACTTATAAACAGCCATAGGTAGTGCGATGTTTATACATCATCAAGAGACTGGATTTTATTCTAAATAAGGAAAAAAATCCAAGTGACAGAGGCTTTACATGTCCACGAGATGCATTTCTAAAAAAGACATGCCATGTTTCAAATATGAGTTATAGGACCAGATGCTGGAATCCGGGTGAAGAATTATAGGCTGCGTTTATGGAAGGTCAGGTCGGGTAACCACAATGGCCTGAAAAATATATTAATCTCATTTGAAAGATGGAATGGAATGCAATCTTTAAGTTAATATAAATACACCATCTGCAGCAGTGAGCCCTGAGGAAGGCATCAGAATATGGAGCAATTTAGGCAGAGAGGAATGAACTGAATGTGAGATAAGGCCAAAATGAAAAGCAAAGCCTGATGTCTGTTATCCTCCAGAGAAGGTGAGGTTCAGGCCTGAATCCATTGCATGATTCCCAGACCTGACCCATGTTTCTGGAGAAATCTTAATGATCTCATTAATCCTGGGTGCAAGGCAGTTCATCCAAATGAGAGTGAGGAAGTGATGGGATGACAACCTGCGCTTATGCATTTACATCAGGAAAAGATACTGCATCCAACATCAACTACTCATTTTGCAACTCATTCTGATTAACAGAGAATGTAGCAGTCATACAGCTGGCAAGTGACATTATCCTAAGAGCTGGTAATTAAAAGTGGACAAAATTAAGACAATTGTAGCTGGTACTTTCCAATGGCTAATATCCTCCAGCTGAGGAAAATTATGAGAAAACAGTGAGTGGGAGGAAGAAATCAGAGGAAAACATGAATGGAAATCAGAAGTTCTTTCAGAATAGTCAGTCCATCAGCATCATCAAGGACAGCCTGGCTAAGGCTCAACTACTCCAGTGGTAAACTAAAAGTGTTTTAAATATTCAACAAATAGGGAAAATAGAGAAACTGTCTGAAGCTAAGAGAAACTTATATTGGAAAATAAAGAGATTGTGAAAAACTGGTCCATGGCAATGCTGAGCAGGATTTTTTGAGGAGTGTTTGAATTGCACACAGTAGAACTGCGAACAACAATAAGAAAAGCCAGACTTGTTCAATAAATGTTTCCATTTGGTATTTTGAAAAGTAATATCTTGATGGTGTTTATATGAGACCAAGGTTGAATAAGTACTTTCCAGCCCATTAGGAAATAAGCAGGATGTTAAACATCATCCAGTAGAGATAAACATTTTTAAATCAGCAGGTCTGGATAAATAACACCCAGGGGTCCTAAAATATTTGACGGAGGAGAACTCTGGCTTGCTAATGTTAATTTTTAATAAATTTTAATATCAGAGGGATTCCAGGTGACTGGAAGCAGGGTAGTAACCTGGGGGAGGAAAAAAAGAAAGTGAGAGATAGAGATAAAGAGAGAAAAGGGGAGAAAGAGAGAACAGGAAACCAAGTGCAATTACAGAGGAGTTATTGAGCAGCTAACCGTAAAAAAAGTGGAAAAACTGAGACAGGACTGAACTGCTAAAACATGAAAGAACAAGATTTTAATTACTGCCAGTCAATGTGGGTTTATGGAAAACAGCTCAAATAAAACTGGTTTCTTGTTCTGCCTGAAAAAAAAAAAAAAAAAAAAAAAAAAAAAAAAGCCAACTGTACAGATGTAGAAGGCTTTCTCGAGGCTTTAGACTTAGTCCATGACATACTTACTAGATAAACACTATATAACATGAAGGAAACTTATGTTAAATGGCTAAGACACGGCTATTTAGCATAACTCAAAACCCAGCTGCGTCAATCAGATCATCATCAAATGAGGATTCTTTACTGGCTTTTCGCAGGGCTTTGAAGTAGACTCAGTGCTATTCATCGTTTTCACTGATGCTCTGCAAGGGAATATAAAGTCAGCACTGACAGACAGATGGCTGACACAAATATTAGCAGCCTGGTAAATAACGATGAGGAGAAAATACTAATGCTGAGAGTATATTTGGGTCACTTGTCAAAGGGAGCCCATTTGAATGAAATGCAGTCAACAAAGGTAATCTATAAGGCAGAGAGCAAAATAAACCTGATAGGACCCTGGATCCTGGAAAGCTATGATTCTGGAGAATGGTTTGGGAATCACAGTGGGCATGTAACATCCCATGAAAATACTAATTCCAGAAAGACTATAAAAAAGGAGAAGTTGTTCCCACGATCCATATACCCACTCAGAGAACCCTGGAGGAAGAAGATGCTAACAGAATGTTGGATGATGGATGCCCGAGAATCCTATGGTCAGAATCCTCCCCTAGACAAGGGAGCAGCAAGCAGTAATGTGTTTTTATCTTCTCACAGTTCAACATCTCACAGAAGTCTGGTCCAGTTTTTACCAACCTCCATAAACAACTGAAATGGCAAGAAAGAAAAAGTGTTAGACTGACCTGATGAATGAAGGAGACACCTGACTGTGAGAGATTTAAAGACCCATCTACTGTGTTTATTGTGAAGAAAAAGATGAGTGATGTCTTGATTGCACTGTGTAGTTACTTCCAGAAAAGAATGTACTGGATACTAAAGGGTTCTTACATCTGGCAGAAAAAAGCATAATGAGAACCGGTAACTGGAAGTTGAAATCAGAAATTCAAAACGGTCACAATTTTTCAAACAGTGACAGCGATTAACCACTGCAACAAACTTCTAAAGGAAATGATTGATTATCCATTTCCTGATGTATTCATATCAAAATTAGATGCTTCTCCAGAAAATATATTTTAGCCAAAATAAAAGCTATGCTTAATTCAAATGCAAAGTATTGGGTAACAGCACAAAATATAAGAGTCTGTGACATGTGGGAGAGAAAATATGATGACTGCATGGTCTTCTCTGAGTGCAGAATCTCTGGACATCTGCAAGAAAGTTACCTCTTATCTGGTAGAGCAATGCAATCTAGTAGAGGAAAAGATTTTCAAATCAAAATAGAAAGTGAGCTAAAAATTAGTAATAAAGTGACTCTAATTAACCACTGGACATGCTGATGGTACTACAACTCCAACAACTGTACATCTAGGGTGGATTTTTAAAAACAAAATTTTTAAAACTGAAAAAAAAAACCCCAGAAAAACACCCCCAAATGTGAGACAGAGAAATACTTGTTTCTAGTTTTAAGCATTGCAGACTAATTCTCTGGTGAAGTTGTAGATTCCTTGAAGTTTTTAAGACCTCTTTACACACTTTCAGTTCTTTGGAAAAAAGGGGGCTAAGGAGCAACCTCATAGCTCTGTACAGCTTTCTGAGGAAGGGAAGCAGAGAGAGAGGGGCTGATCCCTTCTCCCTGAGATCCAGTGATAGGATACATGCAAATGTATCAAAATTATTCTAAGAAGAGGTTTAGACAGAACATTATGAAGCAATTCTTTACCAAGGGGCAGGTCAAGCACTGGAACAGGCTTCCTAGAGAGGTGGCCAATGCCTCAAGCCTGTCAGTGTTTAAGGGAAATTTGGACAATGTCCTTAACAGAATTTAACTTTTGGTCACAGAATCACAGAGTATTGTGAGTTGGGAGAGACCCACAAGGATCAGCTCCAAACTGGTTGGGCAGCTGGATTAGATGATCACTGTAGGTCCTTTTCAACTGGAATAGTCTATTCTATCCTATCCCACTGATTCTGCTTAGGGAGGGATAGGACTAGATGACCTCCTGAGGGCCCAACCACTGCTATCATTTCTGTCCTATGGTTCAAGTAAAAGTCATGGTTGTGATGTTAAAAGTAATGAGGATAGATAGGACCTCTGTTATGCAGAAGGTCTAATAGAGTGAAAATTTGAACATTGCATTTTGTGATGTTACAAAACTTCTATAGCTCAGTTACTCCAGAAGGTATATCAGCCTGCTTTTCATTATCCCAGTGTGTGAGATCAGAAATTGAGGTTCTGGTTATCTAATACCTATCTCAGTACTTACCTGCCCTGAAGCCCTGTAGCAATTCAAGTGCTTTTTGAGAAATGGTATTTTTCAGGTCATCTCAGGCCAAATTGGATTATGATGAACTTGAAAATTCAAAGCACCACGCAAAGGTGGCAGGGGCTAACGTGTCCTCCCCAGCAGGGACACATCTGAGTCAAGATGATTCACAACCAGGCCTGTACAAATAACTAATTTTTCAGTTTGCCAGGTGAACTTGAAGGGTGAAGAAACATTCACATTGCCCTGAAGTTAAGTTCATGTCTGTTTGTTGATGAAAAGAACCATGAAAAAAAAAAAAAGTTATTTTCATCAGTCTGACTAAACTGTTTTGTTTGATTTGAAATTGTTTTGTCTTTGTGGTCTGTTGCATATAAACATAAATTTATGGAAAATTTTCTTCAAAAGTCCACCCATAACAGAATTTTTGAGTGGTGAACAAATGATTCACCTCCCAAAATTTTTGTGGCTTTGTTCAGACCTTTCTATGCATTTCGGCTTCAACAGATACACTGATGGAACCAGATAGTATCAAAATGGATCAGAGTCACAGCCCTTCAAAAACCGGCCAGATATAAGCTGCAGTGGAAAAATCCAGAGAAACTCATTGAAAGGAATTACTCTCTGGAAATTTCCCTAAAAAACAACATTCAGGCAGAGAAATCTTTGTGCAGCCAGATCTTCTCTTTAAGACTACTAGACATGAGTAAAAGAAAATGGAAAGTCCCACCTCTTTTTCCTGTCTCTGATACTGTCCATTTAGCAGAAATTTTGTGGTTTTCTGTCCCCATCCCCCCAGTGCTGCAGCTACAGAGTCATGAGCACCACAAAGCATCACCCACCTTTCTCCAGCTCTGTACAGAAAGCCTGGTACCCACAGGGAGCTGAGTTGCTTGACTTCTCATGGAAACTCCTCAGCCAAAATACACTGTAGAAAAAGGTATTATTTTTAAGAGAGATAAATCTATATTATTAGTGCTGCAAGATGTGCTTTTCAAACACATATATTGAAGAAAGATAACATCCTCTTGAGCACCGACTTCAGCTCAGCTTGGGATATGGCTGTGCAGAAAAAGTGCTCCCAACAGTTTGGACAACCAGAGTGCAACACCTTCCCAGGAAATACAAAGGCTCTGAAAATGCAACACAACCACAGCTGGCTGATATATATATATATATATATATATATATATAAAAGCTGTTTCCAAATTGTTAGAAAATTCAGAAGACTCAACTTCTTCAATAGGCATATGTTAGGCATGATAAGGGAATAGCTACTTAAGTGAACAGTCAGAAACTAATCAGTTATTTTTCTGTGATTAAAAACCTAAGTTTGTGAATTTTTTTATTTTTTTTAAACATGTTGATGTCCAGAGAACTTACATTGAGACACTGACATCAACACAGTTTTGAGTCCACAGACAGGAAGATCTTAGACTTATTTCAAAATATGGTAACCAAAAGGCCTGAAAATCTTTTTTCTGGTTTTGTGAACAATAATCATTTTACAAAATGAAATAAGTTGATGCAAATACGAAGAGAGAATGATAGCCCAGATTTAGGATGCCCACTTTTAAGTAGCTCTGGTTTAGTTTGTGTTCATCTGTATTCACACTAGTGCTCAATCCAAAAGGCTGAAGGCTTTAAGTGTGAAGCGATTCCATACAGTAACTATTTTGACTTATTAGACATTGATTTACTGCTTTTCTGGTGAGTAACTGCTGCAAAAGTTAAGATTGCACTGGCCTGTGCTCCTGATGGTGATGCAGACCTCAGGAGTCTGGGCACTGTCCAACAGCCCTGTTCCTCCATGGAGTGCAGTGCCCAGGGGCTGCCTTTTGTTCAAGAGCAGGATGGGAGCATTGCACCCACTGCCAAGTTCTACTCTTGAGCAGAAATTTTGGGTTTGCAGCTATCTCCTAGAATAAAGAATTGGCTGAGGACTACATAATCTTATCTATCTTCTTTAAATTATTTGCACTACATTATTCTACGGTTGACTAAGTATCACACCAGCTTAGAAAGAAGTATAGAAATATTTCCCAAGGCAGTGTACTGCGATGATGAAAGGCCTTAGATCATACATACACCTGAAATACTCTAACTTTTGCTTTCCACTCAACTGGCAAACTTCTGGACACTTGACCAGCCCCAGCTTCAGTTTCTTTTCACAGAGCTCAACTGGATTTACAATGTCAAGATGTAAAAAATAAGAATAATGATAACACCTAATTTTCGTGCATGAAAACAGACCGACTTTGCTATATATGCCAGGTGCAAATCCCCTGGAAAATTAAGGTGCCATTTTTCCAGCCTACTGCTTCCAGAGCCACATTTGAGGGCTGCACCAGGAGGGGGCAGGAGAAAGCCGTCCGTGCCTTCCCACTGAGGGAAACCCTGGCAAAACCGATTGAAAACTTCCCCAAGCTCCAAGTTAGCTTCTGTGCTCCTGGCACCATCCCTCTGTTACACACATCAAATGATATGTGCAGAGCACTCCGAGTGTGGATTATTTGCAGGCAGAGGATCCTGCAAATCCGGGTTTGTAATACATCCCACGGTGTGATGGCCAGGCACCCTGGCAGCCTCCACCCTGGTCCAACTTCGCTTCCTCCCCAGTTAGTAGGAATTTTGACACTGAGATAAATGAGTTTTGGCTAATTTTCTCTTAGAGTCATCTCAGCCTCAGCATTTGTGCAGCACTCCTAAAGAGCCTGCCCATGCTCTGTGCAGAAATCAACAACAATATCAGTGCAGTAGATGAGACTGAATGTGGTTTCGTATCACTAAAGGCAGGGCAAATCAGTGCTGATAAGGCACCTAGTGGTTGTCTGCATAGAGCAGCCCTGCTACACCTCAGTCACTTGCCACATTCAAGGTGGCTGAGCAGGTCACACAGGGTGCAGGGTATAGGCTGTGTCTGGATTTCTAAGTCTCAGGTTTTAGAGAAAACTACTTTAGACACCTATCTTTGGTGGGGGGACTGAAAACTGGATGGTGGGGAAGACTCTTACACATTTCAAAACTTCCAGCTTCTGGAAGGGTCAGGGGAAAAAAGTAAAAAACCCCAGTCTTCTCTTGTGGTATTTGGAATTTCTGCTTTCAATCATAGCCAGAAACCAGAGATGTGAAGCCGTATGAGAATTAAATATGTAAGGGGAAAAAAAAATCAACCAAGCTTCGCTGAACAACAAAGAAGACTTGGCTCATGTTGGTTTCCAACTATGGGTGAAGGTTCAAGTCACTTACTTCAAAAATACATTACTCATGAATGAGCTTTATTAAGAAACCTTGTGCTCCTATAACTCTTTCCATGTGAGGTTTTCAAGTACTTTATGGAATTAAGCAAAACAACCCTGGGAGGTAGATTAGTTCTAACATCCCCACATTACAGATGGGAAAACTGAACACTAAGCACATTTGTAGGAGAGCCAGAAATAATATTACCTAACTCTCATGTACTACTTTTCAGCAGTAGATCTCACATCTTTACAATGGAGGAACCATTATCCTTATTTTATAAAAAGGCAAAGTGACTTGCTTGTCCTGACCAATAGCTGAGCTGAGTGAGAGGAGCCAGTTCTTCCCAGTCCCAAGGCCTGATTTTACTAGCTAAACGACCAAACCACACTCTCTTTAATACTAAGCAATTATGCAAACACACACATTAAAAAAGAAAACAAACCAAAAAACAAAATAAAACCCAAAAAACCCCAACAACAACAACAAACCAAACAAAATGCATCAGGTTTGAATTTTTGGAAAGCCAAAAATGTTTTCAAATACTGAGGATTTTCTTGGTTGTATGTATCTCATATCCACTGATGCACTGCATCTTTGCTTTCCTAGTGAACATGGGAAAATAAGCAAATTGAATCTTTTCACATTAATCATGTGGTATTACCTGACCACAGATGGCATCAGCAGAAAAATTTAACATCAAAGAAAACTGTTCTATGGTCCTTTTGATGTTGCAAACCTGAACACAGAGGAGATAGTTTGAGTTTTGACAGAAGTAATGACACATGAACATGGAAGGGGTCATGATGTTGCTGTTTAAAATAAAAAAAAAAAAAGTCTAGCAACCCTCTCCCCTCAAATAAAACTTTGATTTTTACAGCCTTTTCCCTTCTTTCAGGAAAGCAAACTCTCAAGCTCTTTTACTCTAAAACTATCTTGCTTTGCACCCAAATGCCTTTTGGCAAGATCTCTTGTCCCAGAGCAAGTCCCCAGTGAGCTGGGCGTGCAACAGACAAAATACTCAGGTGGTGCTGTCCCCAGAGAGCTTTCCATCTAGACCCACTGAAGACATTGTTCCACCCCAAGAAATTCCCTCTTCTTCTTCTGGGCAATCCTGTTATTTTGGGCCCAGAAATAAGAGTCTAAAAACAGTCAGTGTAGAGGCTTTTGAACTAGCAAGTAAAACAACGAAATCTCATACATGGTTATGGGAGGAAAAATTATGACCAAGACACTTATAAAGGCAAGTTGAAGTTGCTGCTTTCGAGGCCTTTCTGAGTTAGAAGACTGATGGGTTGAGGATGCTACCCTGGCCCAGCTGTAATTGGGATGCACAGTGGTGCTTGTCTGCAGAAAAATGAATCTACAACAACCACATTAATGTATTATGATTATATAAATGATGAAGATTTAAAATATTGCACATAAATTATAGATATCACCATATAAAGAGATTTCATGAGTCCTCAAAATGGGCTGAACTTAAGCCAATCTTTAAAATGGTTTTGGTAGTCACATGTGGACTGAGCTTCCTTCTCTAATTTAGTCAAACATCCTTCCCAAAGGCTAAGCCAAATTAAAGCCAATATTACACTAAAAGGAAGGATACACAGTCATTCCCTACTTTTATTTCATGCATTTTTTCATTTTTGTAGCATCAGCTCTTAGCACAGGCAGGCAACAGAGTCATTTTATTTTGTTCTTTGCTGTGCCCCAGCTCTCATGTGTGTATCTGATGAGTCACTTCTTGCTTGTGACATGTCTTTGCCACCTGCAAAATAGTCACACTGGGGCCCAGTGACTGGGTGGAGATTTTGAGCTTTTTTTTTCCACTTGCAGAGTCCTTTGAGATCACTAGAAGGAAATTCTATAAACCTGTGCTGCTACTTCTCTGAATTACAGAGAAGAGATTCCATTTGAGTGATGTAGACATTATTACTGTTGCTGTTTGTCTGCAGAAAGCAACCTTTTCCTGTGCTGAAAAGAGCCAGACACTGCAGGAACTGCTGAGGATGACACAGTGGATGTCCTCCACTCTTGTTGTGAAGTCTAATAAACCTAGAGGACTTTGTGTGTGCCTGACTCTGTGGGCAGAAAGAAAGCAATTACTCCTTTTTCACTTACAATAATTTAAGGAGAAAGGTCATTTTGAACAGCTAAGAGAGTTTCTGTAATAATATTTTACTTCTTTAACCAATCCTCAATTTTAACAGATTTATGTCTTAATGTCAGCACTAACCATCCATTCAAGGACCAGAAAAATGCTTTTGTGTCAAAGTGCTATTACTCTCCCTCAAGTACAGATGTGGAAATGGAAAAAAAGAGGTATTTGAAGATTCTTCTCTGACATGGGAACAGCACTGAGATCTCCAATTTTCATGTGCTCTTCCATGGTCCCTGCACTGTATTTACGCCCAGACAGACTTAAGTTCCCTAAGCCAGGGCCAGCTCAGAATGACTCCTGGGCCAGTGCCATGCTATATCACAGCTGGGGACCCATGTTGAGACTTCTGCCACACTGAGGGTAGAAAAACTGTCTCAGGGACCTAGTCTGAACCTCTGTGTTGCACAGCATAGCTGCACCCCTTTCCCCTGAACAATCCTGTTCTGTACAGTGCAGGGTAATGTGTTCATGGATTAGCTGTCTCCAGTGTGCAAAGCTGTGCTCTCCTTTGGCTCTAAAACACCTGGCCCTGCTGTGGCCAGTAGGCAGACTCTAAACACAGGGTGGAAAATGCTTCAGCTCTCTGCAGTGTCCCAGCATTAGACTGATACACTCATTCAAACTCACAGGGTTAAGCCAAATTTTCTACAAGAGTTTACTGGAAAAGCCTGCAAAGAAAATGTGTCAGGAGAGTTTGTCTTCCTCTGTGCGGTAGGCTAGGGCTGCCTGCTGGGATCATCAAGGAGCTTTATCCAATATTTCATGTTCTTGCAAGGGTCTAGACTGTTGCAAAAACTCTCTATCACTCTTGGTTTTTTCCTTTGATTTTCCTTTCTTTTTAGTTGAGGTTTTTGGGGTTTTGCTGTGAGGTTGCAATGACGCAGTGGAGCCTGGGTAAGCATGGCCTGTAGCCCGTGGGTTTCTAGAGGCTGGATGACCCAGAAACTGGATACCATGACCCAGGTGGTCCTTTCCAGCCTGCATTCTTATGCTTACAGTCACTGATAGCTGCAGGACACTCTCAAAACTAAAATATGGCCCCATTTTTATACTGACCAGAATGCAACCGTGAAAGAAATCTCTCTTGTTTAGTCATCTGGACTGCTGCCGGAGAAAAAATGAACAAGAGGTTTCCTTTAGGTCCACTGAGCAGAACCTTGCACTGTTCACATCCCTGAAGGTGATATGCTCTCATCTAAGTAGAGCATCTGCTCATTTATTGTCCCCAGGAGTCATCACCTGGAACGGGAAACATCAGGGTTTTGCTTGAGCATTCAGCATTAAGTTGCTGGCAAACCTTCACTGTAACATTTTTTCTTATCTAATGATAATTTGATGATGAGAAACCTGCCGAGTGAAAGCTTGACTATTATGTGAGCAAACAATACAGCAGTATGTCCAGTATTATCTGTGAAATGTATTTCAATACCTGTGTGATTAATAATGGATTTGGAAGCACAGTGAAATATAAATAATCCAAAACAATATGCAAAATTCTGTGAAGGAAAGGGATTAATACGAGAGCAAAACAAAGCCCTGGAAAATATAGCACTCAAAATAAATTATCCAAAAATGCTGGATCTTCCCTCAATGTAATTAAATAATAACATAAAACTCACTGATCAACAGCCCAGTGGTTTTCTCCAGTAAATATAAAACAAAGAAACTCAGCAGCAGTCAAGCTGCTTTTTAATTATACCAACCACTTCAATAGAAAAACCCTATGAGGGTTAAGGAAAAATTGCTGCTAAGGCTGGGCAGGCTTGCTCGGTTGCGCAGCATTCCAGGGAGGGAATTTGGAAGCAGAGGGAGCAACTCTGTTCTATACATTTGGTCCTTTTAGCATGCATACAGGAAAAGAACTGTGTTTAAAAGTGGGCATCATAGTTCTGCAGCCTTCCAGAGAGGCCTTGAGGAGAAATCTGACCTAAGTGCTTACTGGCACAAGACATTTCCTTAAACTTTGCTCTGCTGCACACTATAGCTCCTCAGAAATCCTGAGATCTTTCTAGTACAAAAGTTAGTCCCAAACATCTGTGCTAAGCCAAGTCTCTGCTGATGGATGCTGTTTGCTTTGCAGGGTGAGGAAGGCTGGTCTGTTCTGCTTCTGACTACAGGATGGCATGGCACAGTCCCTGAACAGTTCTCAAACATGTCATCACTGAAGATATCTTAAACACCATAAGTTACCCGAGTGCACACACCAGTGGGGCTGTTAGGGAATGCAGCTGACTTCAGAAAGTGTGCCAGAGACCTGGGAGGATGCTGGTCCCTTCTCTAACTAGCACTCAATAAGATTATTACTAGTTACTGTTTTAATTGCCCTGCTGATTTGATTTTCTGGCTTTGTATGCTTCTCTTTTCCTTGATCTGATTCTTCTAACACATGTACTGGAATACAGTTAAGGCGCTATAATTTAACACGTAAAAAACTAGCATGACAAGACAGCACAATGGCACAAATGGACACGATGGGCATAAACTAAAACTTTTTTTTTAAATACCCAAGAATTGCCTCAAGACAAATCTTCTTTCACTGAGTTAAATGTTATTCACTAAAAGAAAAAATACATAGTACAAGAGCAAGTCCTTGAAAGGAAAACAGCCTCCTAAACCCACAAACCCAAGCAAATCAAAAGACAACTTGTTCACAGAGATAAAGGGAAAAAACAGAGAGCAAAGTTTTTAACAAGGACTTTTTTCATTCTCTCTTTTTAATCTAGTATCAGTATCAAGAGCTGAATGGGGAGAGCCTTTGAACAGCACCTGCATGGGCCAGCAGTGAAGGTCACATACCAACCTACAAATCTCTCCCCCCTGGCACTGGAGAGACAGAGTTACATTCCTCCCTTTGTACTGACACGAAGTGGCTTCAAGTCCATGTCCAAGTCTAAATAGTCATGAGCTGTAACCCAATCATAACTGGTGGCTTCTGTATGCTGGCCAGCAGTGGAAACTGGAGACTGCTGGTCCCCACTCTCCTGTGCACCCCTGAGCGTCCTCCCTTCAGCTCAGCTTTTTCACTTCCCACTATCAACGTCAGCTCCGATTCTCTCAGGCTGGCACCAGTTTGCTGGGAGACCTACACGATTAACAGTTCAGAAAAAACCCTAAGCTCCAGCAACTTTATTAAGGAGGGCTGTGGGCAGGACTAGGGGAGTAGGTTCCTTTCACCAGGTTCAATTGCATGAGAGCCTTGGAAAACTTTCTGGCAGTTTGCTGCAAGGTTATTGAGGCAATTTCTGCATGCTTCAGTCTCTTCTCCCTTCTTTTTTAAACAAATGCTTAATGAAGGCAAGCAGAAGAAAGAACTTTCTGTCACCTTTGCTGACCGGTTTTGACTTTTAAAAAGGAAAGTGATAGTGCAGTTGAAGGGTATTTTAACCATTGCTCCCAAGCTGCTTAGCCAAAGGCTGCACAGTTCTTCTAGAGCTTTAAATCACAGGCAATGACATCTCCAGCAATATACCGGAGAGTTGCTCAACACTTGTTGTACCACAATTATTCTTCAGAGATACACAAAATGCCTTTTTCAGTATGCTGAGACTCACCACAGTAATTCCCTTTGTAAGGGCTCTTAGAAATACTTCAAGTGAAAAATACATACTCTTGCAGTATTCTATCTAGCTTTCTTAATTAGAAAATTATGTAATCTGGGGTAACAGATTGTATTTGGTTTCAAAAGAAATGTCTAAGATGAAAGGATTAATTAATATTAATATTTTGGAGGACTTGATAACCAAACAGAAATATATAAACAAAAGGAACAGATACTAACTGGCCCCAGCATGCTCACAGTCCATGCTTCCTGCCACTGCTCCAGCTGTTTTCATAGGAGATCACACAGAAGATGTTGCCCTGGTAAAGGAAGGGGGCCTGGGTCAAACCCTGAAGAAGCCTTGAAAGCTGTTGTGAGGGAGTGAGGGTGTAGATTTATCCTACGTGTGTGAAGAGCATTAAGCACCCTTCATAGAGAGCTGGCTGAAAGCATTACACGTGCTATGGGCACTCTGTGCTTAGCAAGATACCATTGTGGACCTGAAAACCTAAACTCTGACCTTTAAGTGTTTGCCAGAATCTGGGAGATAACAGTTATTCTTCTGACAGCCATTGCACTGAGAACATTTTACCTCAAGCAGACATTGTGCTCACACAATGGAGCTCCTTGCCCAAAAGGCTAGTGTGATGATGCCTATTATGGGGTTGACAGTCCCTTTATTGAACACAGCCTGAGCTGCCAGGCCCTAAAGGAAAGATGTTCTGTGCACTGCCTGTGTGTGACAGGCTTGAGCTCCAGGCCTGAGAAGACAACATGGTTAAATCTGGGTGCACCAGTGACTTCCATGGGTGCTTGTGGATCACCAGAGACCAGGCCACTGAGCTTAAGTAGGATCACTCGAGCTTCACAAAACACCCACTCTTTGAAGCAGCTGCCTTGTGCTTGGAGCTGTACTGTTGAGTGGTGATGCACAGAAATTCTAGAACATGTCAGTTTAATCAGCGGGGCTAAAGCCCTCTTTAATCTTGGTTACATATTAAAACATATTTATTGGGTATTAAAAAGATTGCAGTCCAAATAGCAAAACCTCTTTGCACCACAGAGGATGTTTAAGACCACTAAAGACCACTTAATGCTAGCACAATTTTTTTGGAGGTGTTTAAATAGTTGTAGAACAGGAAACCATGGAGAAACTGAAGATCAGCAGAAAATTTTAAAGAAAGAATTGTACTTCCATGCAAACCACCCACTTCCCAAACATCATGGAGGTACAAGGCATCTGCTGTGCAAAGTTTTCCATACACCCCTGACAGAATTAAATATACGGCCACACATAGTGATAGAGCATCAAAAACCCAAGCACTAAGATTCCTCACTGCATAAACTCCCAGTCAGCTAATGAGGAGCTCACAAAATAGGCCAGAGCCTCTATTTTCAGATCTAGATGTGGTGTTTTACTTGGAAGGGTTTAATGTATCAATAGCAAATGACAGAATTTTTTCCTTGTGATGTTCTTCATACAAATGAACTATATACAAATATTCTATGTTGCAATACTTCTTCAGGCAAATTCTGGCTCATCAAAATCCTAAATCCTATCATTCATTTAATATTGCTCAAATTAATCATTATGCAGTGGGTGAGGTGGCAAAGTACCTAACGTCATCATGACATAATATTGTCAAGCAGTGTTGTGACAACTTTTGCATTTTAGAAAAAAATAGCTTAGCCAATCTAACACTGATTGGATTGACAGCAGCTAATTATTGGGTAGTCAGATAAAATTTGAGTGTATCCAGATGAAACTGAAGTAGGAACGGCAGCTATTAAAAATAGCTTTAAAGACAGCAGCAACTTCCCAAGTTGTTAAATAAGAAATAACAGTTATCTTCTGGATGTTATTGACAGTTGTCTTTATAATATCAACAAGCATATCACATCATTAGAGTATAGTGCTTCTCAATAATTCAAAAGATATAAATTAGTTTTTCAAGAAAGGTTCATGACCCTAATTTCATTTTCTCCAAATAAATCTAATGCAATGTCTTCGGAGAAGATAATGAAGATGTACAGCTCACCTGAGGAATCATTTAAAAGACCATTAATCATCTTTAAAAAGCAGTGTGGTGACATGCATTACCAGATTGTCCTTCTAAAGAACTGTATGTAAGATATTCCTGGCATGCAGTAGATTACACAATACGGCCATCAAACCTGGTCTCCCTTTACTGGAAGATGTGGAAACTGGAATATCAGACTCAAGGGAAAACATCTTTGACTTGCAGTGTCCCAGGACAACAGTCAGAGGAAGCCAAATAGGCAAGGAGAACAGAATAGTTGAGATAAGAGAAAACAAGACATACAACACATGCATACAGCTAATGGGAAGAGAAATAATTGTAAAAAAATATGTACAAAGGCACATTTAAAAAATAATTACCTCAATCAATCTCTGTGTAAGATAGCCCTCAGCTGTTTGAAGACTCCTGTCCACTGGGTTTAGAAAGGGACCGCATAAAAACATTTAGCAATTTCTAAATTATTAGTAAAGGAAACATTGGGCATGGAACAGGAGCTGACTTACTTCATTTCATCAAAACTGGACAAAATGAATAATTTCTAAAGCCTAACAAATTACGCATAATTGAAAAAAAAAATAATGTTATCAGTTAAACAATCTTGAAATTAATTCCTTTGTAACAACATTCATGTGCAAATTATCTGTTTCAACACTTTTTAAAAGTTCATAATTATATACAAGATTGTTAGCAATAGTCGTGCTTTGAGCTGAAGTTGTGTTTCAGTACAAAACACAGCACTGAAATGACATCCACTTAGAGCATGTTTTGCTGCTGATAGTCCCTACATTTAAAAAGTATTAGTAGCTGTTACTAAATGCCAGATGCTGTCAGAAGTGATGAAGATGTTAATTTTTAGTCTTCACCACTTCAGATATTATCTGATATTCAGTTTCTCTGACAAATGCAGATATTTATGAACTGACTACAGCGATCTTCCAGAACTGGAAATTGGTCTGCACTGTATGATGATGACTAACAAGTTGATCATGATTAAAAGCAGAGTCCTGTAACTAAAGTTAGCCCTAAGCTTAACTGAGGGGCTGTGGTTGTTCTAACTTCACTAGGTCATTTGAACTGCCAGTAAAATGAGAATTATAAAATCAATTACTTCCAAGCTGAGTTATTCATCAAATTCCTTTGCAGTATTTAGACAATCAGTTTCCTCTGTCCTTATCTGATTTTTTAATAGAAACTTCTCATCCCTCTGGAACTTCAGGAACTTTTTGTACAACATGAACATTTTCTGGTGAACAAAATCCCAGGTAACTATTCACATCTGATTGACTATGGTGAATTAAACACCATTTCCCTCTGGTCTCCATGCATTCATGCTATTGTGCAGTTGATCCTAGGTCTCTGGCAAGTGTGGCTAGGAAGATACTGCACATCAGGTGAACAGATTAATAAGTGGACTGAACCTTAAAAGCAGAAAAAAAGAAAGGAATTAGGAACCTCTTGATATCAAAACTGACCAAGGAGGATGAGAAAATAACCAGACCTTCAGTTTTGGCCCAGAAAAGGTGATCAGAGACAACAGGAGGAAATGCCCTGTGGAGTTAGAGGCAAAGCACTGAGGACTGAAACAGTACGGTTTGTGCTTTGTTGAATCAGGGTTTGGTTTTAAAAAAATCAAATCTGGGCCTGTGCACTCAAGCAATTTCTTTGTGTCTATAGAAACCACTTGAACATAACTAAACTATAGAATTAATTAATACCCATTTTTACATTGCCTTAATTCCAACAATGTTTTTCAGCAAACCTGAATGATATCTCAGTTTCAGAGGGCCTATCAACAAACTATTTCCAAGCAAATATTATTATTTCCTTCATATAAAATGTTATAAAACTATAAGAGCATAAGACACAGCTTTAAAATGGAAAAATTTTGAATTCATATAGAAAGAAAACCTCATATGGGAGATCAAGTAAGACTGCTATGGACTGGACACTAGAAGCTTTAAGGGCTTTTATTCAATTACATTTTTCTATCTCAACAGTGTCACTCGCTGATGTACACAAAGTAAATTCTATCTGGTAAAACACAATGGGGGCCCCACCTTAACTAAGGGTGCCATTACACAGAACCTTGACAGAGCAAGAAAATAGATCTCCATGAAGGTTATATTACTATCTTATGCAGTAGATGGCTTTGTGCTCTAAAAAAAGGCTAGTGAACAAGACACATAACTGCTTACCCCTGAAAACTGGAAAAGATAACATTTTGCTGTAAAGATGGCAGATTTCCATAAGGATTTTGTAGTTTATCTAGGTATTAGCATGGTAGCATTACAAAGTACACAGAAGGAATGTCTCAAAAACAGAGGCCATGTCCAAAAGCTGGATATGCAATTCTCTTTCCTGTAAGGAGCACATATGACTCAAGCTGAGACTGCTTGGTTTGTTTGGGCTTTTTTTTTTAAGAAGAAAACAACTCACAGTGGAGGAAAAAAAAATTCAAAAGATGGAAGGAAATAATAACCACTTACTATTTATCATTTTGGATATTGAAAATAAATGTTTTTTGTATAAGCGAAGCATATGCTTTTACATGAAGAGGATGACAAGCTCTTTAAATCCTTTGATTTTAGGTATAGGTTTGCTGTATTTTTTCTAAATAGCCAAAAGTATAATGACAAAATGACAAGTACAGTTATTCAGTATGATAATGGATATGACGACTTTTTAAAGCAAAGGGAAAACTGAGTAAAGAACACACAATTAGTATGCAGAAAACCTCAGACTTGCTGGAAGGTGAAACAAGCTAGAACTGGTGACAGAGCAGCTCAAAACTCAACTCCTCTTAATGTTCTGCACAGGCAACTACTACAAGAACCAAACATCCTCCTATAATATCTATGTCAACTTTAAGAAGCTTAGCTCACTTTATTGGGATATTTGGGTGCAGGTCAGATATCAATCAGCTCATTTTCTAGTTTCATTCTGATTATCAGTTAGTCAAAAATCAATATTAGGGGCTTGCACTTTTACTGCCAGATAAGGCTCTGCTGCACAACTGGGGAAGGAGCAGTCTGGGTCACAAGTCTGTGCCTTGCTGTGGTTAACAGCCACACCGTGTAATCCACTTTAGAAACTGCATTTCCAGCTCAAGTTAGTCAGGCTTTAATACAAACAGGGAGAAAGGCTGTAAGAATGTCACTGCAGTTACAGTCACCTTCTTATTTTCAGCCTACATTTGTCTGTGTCCACTTTTTCACTTGTTCACTCCCAGCCAGTATTTTCCTTTAGCTTCAATTGCTCCTCCTTTACCAAGTATGTACTAACAATACATTTAGAGAAAGAAATTTAAAGATGGGGGTATGATGAGAAAGCCCAGTTTGGTAACCTTATAATTCAGGCTTCTTTTCTCTCCCCTTTTCTTTTATCTCCTGAGACATTTTGGTACGAGCAATGTCAGAAGAATTGTGATGTGGTGCACATGAGGGATGAGGGAGCTGTGGCTGACTGGGGGAGGATGCCCAGCTTTATGTACTTCTTTTGCTAAGCCTCTCTTCTTTTCTTAGTCTTTTTCTTTCTGTGGATGAAAAAATATTTTCTTGCCCTTGCACTTTCTTTTGCATGTCAAACTCAGCTGATTACTAGAAACTCTCAATTTATTTCTATACCTTCTGAACTATAAACCACAGATTTCTTTCAATAAAATTACTCTCAGGCTTTCTAGTTTGTTTTGTTTTTCTTTTCCTATTACATTTCTCGTTGGATCTGGAGCCCTTGTCTATACTTTTCTTTTTCCTCTCTGAAAACAAAAGTTTCAGACAGACTTTACATCACTGACAAATAGTTTCTCCCCATACCCTGCATTGTTCTGGTCTTTGTAGTTGTTTGAATTTTATTAATATCTCCCTAAATTCAACAAAGTTTGTTTTCAAGTAGAAGCTAATTTCAGGGACAGAACTATATGTCTTTTTTCACTTTTAGCTGATTTTAACTGGATCAAATCAAGATTTCCTAATTCGGTAACAGTATTTTATGATAGCACTATTTTTGAAAGAAAGATTCTTTGTTTACTGAAACCAAGTCTTAAATAGCATTGATTCTGGCTAGTTCACTAACCTTTGTGAAAGAAGTACATCCACTCTCCCATGTGGAAATACCTGGGACCAACCACTGTGAATATTTGCATTTCTACCCTATGCCAGGAAATTATATTTTTCTCTAATAACACAATTCTTGAGAGAGGAAGATATGTTTTTAAGAACAACAGGGCAGTACAGAAGACTATAACTAATTCCAAGAAATTTCCAGCAGATTGGAGACTCACAGAAACATCTACCCACCATCCATGTGATTACAGCACTGCCTTTCTTCCCAAGACTGCTTGGCATAACCTGTTCCTGCCCACACAGTGCCTTTAAGCCATTCCTGGCTACTCCAATGGAGGTGGAGGACCAGTGGAGGCCCTGGTCACTCTTGTTCTCATCTCGCAGCACGGTGAGCCCTGCACAGGTACCTCCTGAGGGTGTGTCATCCCCCATGGCCTCTGTGAGCCAGATCATTCAGTAATACATGCTGGGTCATAACCTAACAACATATAAACTGAATTCATCATCCTCCTCCCGTTACCAGGTATCTGTCAGCTTGTACTAATTTGAGTCCTTATCTCTCAGAGGTTAATTGGAACTGGCAGTTGCCTCATGGTTACAGGACTGTAAGAGCAGGCATGTAATCTGCACTGCAGCTGCACCACTGCATCACACCCGTGTCTGCAAGTAAGACATCAGGGGAAACAGGAACAGAGAAACCAGGCAGGCCTTGGGGGGAAAGCTATGAAAGAAAATTATTATTATTATCACAGGAGTGTTTTAATCAAGATATCAGCTTTGCTTCATTAAATAATAAAGCAAAAAGATTTTCTTTGCTGCACTCTGCTCCAAGTACATCCCTTCTGTTGAAGTTGGGAAGTTGTGGTGGATGTAAGTTCAGTTCCTTATGGCACCAGTTTGGGAGTGAAAAGTAAACAAAAGAGGCTCTAGAGAAAAATATAACTATTTCATAAAATGTTCCCAGCTTGAAGCAAGAGGCTAAAGAAATAGAACATCTCAATGTCAGAACAGCAAATTAGTCTGTTTGCTGGCAAATGCTCGACTTAATTTGGCTCCAGTTCCCTCACCTTGGAAAAGGACCTGAAGGAAGGTGACCTACAGGCAAATACGACTTCCCTGATGTGAATCCACATATTCAATGTCACAGAAATGCTTTGGCATCAAGGTGAGAGGTTTGCAGAGTGAGGACTGCAGGAGCAGCCCCATGCTCTGCCCTTGAGAACACCACTGCCTGCAGTGATGTAACACAGGCACATCTCTGAAACCCTTAAAAAGTCATGCATGCCTGTAAATTTATTATAGCAAAGACCTAAATGGAATCCTAATGAACACGAAAGTTATCTGGTATAATATAGATACATGTAGATATAAATACATCTATATGCATATACTACATTTTTATCTGGGAGTCTATCTTGAAGCCGTAGCACATATAATAGAAATTATGTGCAAGCTGAAAAATTTAAAATAATCCAAATAGCTCTTCTTTTTATCCTTTCCACAAAATTAGTACAGGCTCTAAACATATTCACACACCTAAACAGCAGAAAGCAGAATATATATTACTTAAAATTTATATGTAATATCATCTAATAAGATATGAGAGAGGCCTGTAGCAAATCATGTAGCAAAATGAGAAGTAACATTAAAAATCAATCTTCCTTAAAAAGTATTCTTAATGCCAATAATTCTCAGGATCATACCTAATCAGTGTATTAGTTTACCAACCCTTGGAGAAAGGGAACTTCATCTCATTTTAAGTGTTTAAAGGAACACTTTCAGTGTTGAGTGGCATCACAATATTGGACACCAATGGTTAAAAAAATACCATTTAGCAATGACTTCAAGTCTATAACTCAGCTGAGGATGAATCACTTTCTACTTTTTGGATTTTGTATTCTTAATTGTTATGAAGTTCACTGGCTGGCTTAGCAAAGCAAATAAGAATTTTTATGGAGAAGTACAGAAGTAAAGGAGTTCAGCTTCTGAATGAATATTTCCAAAAATAGGAAATTAAACTCTAACGACAAAAGCGGAGAGGAGGCCAAGGGAATTAGCTGTTCAGCTATCACTCATTTTCTGAATTCCCTCTCCTTAGGTTAGACTTTTAGGGGAGACAATTTTATCTTTGCACATTGGTAAGCAATAAACTCAGGGAACAAATTTCATACTCTTACGCTTTGCGGAACAAATTGTGGGGGTGGGGTTTTGGGGTTTTTTCATAATAGATACTAAACACGAAACAGAGGTATTGGTATAAAAATTCCTTTTGCGTTGTAAGGATATTCCAAGTTTGAGAGGCAGGAAATGAGACAGTCCTTTATCTTGGTAATTTTCATCATTTAGCCATAAGTAGGAAGGATTTCTAAACCACACCTTTCAAGCCTACAGACAGAGGAGCACGATTTATGGAATTTTCTGTTTCTGATGGTTGAGTCAACGTTAACAGAGCCTCATATTTTATTGGTTCACTATTTTTATTATATCAAATGTCTCTCTTCAGTTCTTGCAGCACACTGCATAACTATGGAAGCAAGTTCATCTTTTCTATGACAGAAACACTAAAATACAGATCCCCTAGGACAACCTCAATTTCTAAGATGGGAAGTTGATATTAAAACATACGAATGATAGATATCTACCCGCCACTGAGAACAGATGGACTCTGGTCACTTCCTTTTTACATGAGCTTTTGAATATATCTTTTTTTTAGTCAAGTTTACGACCTTCAAAGCTATTGGACTTTTTGGGGGGATACTCTGATCATTTGTCCATGTTTCCTGTCCAAAAGCTAAAGGTATGCTGCTGACCAGCTAGTCAAGAGATAGGATCCGAGAGTTCAAGGTATCAACCCCAAAGGAATACAGACATATAAAGGACTGGTTTTTTAACAAAATTGAATGGCAATATTAACACCATAATTCAGCGAGTAAACTAAAAATAACAGTGCAAATTTTACACCAAAGAAGTACACATGAAGGTTTTTGTTTGCTGTGTGTCAGAAAAAAATCCCACAAATTAAATAACCAAGTTTGTTACTACTGAAAATATATATGTTAGTATTGAGAAACACTAACAGGTAGTTGGTATTTTAGGGCTAACTACCAATCTTTCAGACAGTGCTAGGAGAACCAAGAGCCTCAATGTAACCGCAGCTGAGAACCTCAGGATGAAATTAAGTTAGAAGCCAGAAAAACACTGCATCAGGACAAAGCCTTTTAAAAACAAGAAGCCTCTCAGGTTAGTAGTGAACTTTTTGTTTAGTGCAATGATGGATCCTTGGCCTGTTTTCTAGGGTTTCTTGGTCAGCTGAGACACTTAAAATATTCCCCTAAATTTTAGCTACATGTATTTCAGCAGAGATCTCTGGCAAATCATGTAAGCCTCCCTGTTATTTGTGTCTAGGAGCAGGGATGACCACACAGAAACAGAAGTGTGTATTAAATCTGCCTACCATTCCTAAGCCAGGGTGTTCCACAAGGCCACCTCTGCTTCCCGCAGCTTGTGGGTACAGCATTGTGCTCCCACTAACCCAGGACAGCAAAAGGGTCACAGCTGGAAGAAACTCTTATGTCTCATGTTTGCACAAGCACAATAAATTGCACTGAATACAAGTCTTCCAAACACTTCAGCCTACTATGTTTAACTAATCTTAAATTAGCTAATACAAATAGGCATCCTGAGCTCCATTCCCTCCCAAGGTCAGCAAACAAAATAAATGCCAACTGATCCCAAGATTTTAGCTTCTCTGTGAAATTAAAACAGAAAGCAAAATCAGTGTCCTCTATTAATAGTTAATTAATCAGTGTAATATATTAATAAAATAATCAAAAATCATTATTTTTGAGACTCATAAAGGTAGACAAACAGAGAATTTGATAGTTGTATAATATCTACTGGACCATTAAAGCTACTTGCTGGTCAGTATCTGTATTATCAGTCATAATTCAATGAAGACAAATGCAATCACATATTCAATACCACAGCTTTTGCACAGTACTTTTCATCAGTGCTATTCATCAGCACCTAGCAGTTTATAAAAAAAGTGTGTTTCATTAACACATCTTAGCAGGTAAAATGATAGCTGAGACAAAAGAGAGAAAGTAACTTGCTGAAGGTCAGTCAAGAGGCACAAGGCAGAGCAGGGAGGGAATAGATGACAAATCTCATGAATCCGCATCCAGTGTTCTTGCCATCAGACAGCAGAGTCCCTCACAGTAACTCACTGTTCATCTGCTCTTTCAGCAGGCTGCTGCAAAATACATTCTTCACTCTAGATAACTGTGTCCTCATATGTTGGAAGAGATAAATACTGCTAATGTGTGGAAAACCTAGAAAACCTACTTTCATCTACAGTGAAAGTAGCTAAGAAACAGCAGTCAACTTGGTACCAGCAGGTAGAATTAAGTGCCATTTCCTCCCTAGAGGGGGATTACGAGAGGCTGAATAGGGTCACAGAGTAAGTTACCACAAATGTCTTTTATCTCTGTTTTCATCTCAAGATGTAAATTTGAAGTCAGCACTAAGGCAAAGGAAGCAATGAAGTGGACAAGAAATGTCTCAGAAAACCCTCATGTGGACTTGCCAAATATTCAGAAAATACAAAATGAGGCCACAACGGGATTTCTTTGGTTTTTTCCCAGCCAGATACCTGTGGAATTTCAGACACTTCCATGGCCATTCTTTAGCAGGTGTTGAAATAAAAGTTACCATTTCCTGCTCCTTAAGGGTTCTTAGAATTAGGCTTCCAGCCATAGGCTTATCTAAAATCCATGGAATCCAATTAAAACTGCACCAAAGTCTAGACTGAATTATCTTTTCAGGAACTATTGGTAACATGAATTAGAAGTTTCCACTGAGTTTCTGCTGAAAGCAGCTATTGCTGGTGAAACAAAATAAATTCCATCTGATGAAATAACAGCTGATGGTCATGCGTGCAATACAATTGTAAGATGATTGCTTAATTCAATTGTAAAATGATTGCTTAGCTTTTTAGAGTCTTCAGTTGTCAATTGACAACTAGTCCTGCACTTGATTTCCTTTCTTTTGAATTTGAATACCCATATCCATGATTTCAGTTATAACAAACTTTTTTATCCATGATTTTGTTATAACAAACACTATGAGGATCTCAGCTTTGGCAGTCAGTGTTGAGGCTATATGCAGAAGAATTAGAGCAACCTAAGAGTCATATTCTTGCATTATCACAGCCCATACAGAGATCTAATCTACATAACTGAGACATCTGCTCCAAAATTTAGGTGCTTCTTTTTTCATTCTGGCTACTCTACTCTCATCCTTTATCCCTCTAGATGCAGGCTTGAAATAAAATAAAGTATGGTGCCCTTTCTTCACTGAACGGCTCCTGAAAAGGGATAATGTACTGCTAGATTTCAATATGCAATGGCAAAATCATTTCACTGACCACTTAAAATAACCAAAGAGTATACAGTTTTTATTGCAAAGTCTAGCAACACTCCAGCAGAAAAAGTTACTCACTTTAATTACCCTAAATGCATTAGCAGAGCAGTTATTTTTTCCCTTTGCTAAAAAGCAGTTGCACCCCATATCTCACATAGACCCTCCAAAATAAACAAAATAGTAAAAAAAGCAATTAGTTCCTGAAATAAAGATCTTGTTTTTTAAGGCAAGCAACCAGTAAAAAAAGGTTTTTTCCCTGAGCTTTTCATTCAGAAGTCCCAAGATATTTCCTTCTTATGAGATCCTCAGGAGACTGGAAGTGCAATTACAATAATTTTACAGATTCTGAAGACTAGTCATGTGAAGTTCATTTTTCTTGCTAAACTTTCCACAAAGCACCATCAGTATTGGGAACGGAGTACAAGAGAGTTGCCTCTTCTGCCCTTATTACAGAACTACTTCAACACGGCAGCATCTGTAGCAACAGTTTTTGTTAATATTATTTAAAGCTGTGACCAGTCTTATTGCTAGACTCCCACAAAAATTTAATATCTATAACATATTGCTATGTCCATCATTGTTGATTTAAAAGTAAAATAAAATCAAAAGTAAGGCTGAGTTATAGAGATGAATGTCAAAGAGCAAAAGAAAACATGGTAATAATAAAATTATTATAATGCAATGTGGTAGCAGCCAAAATACAGGGCCTTTCAAAGGCTCAGTAACTTATGCTCAGTAACAGTCTCTTTAACTGCCTTTCTCTGCAGTCACATGAAATCAATCTGATTACTTCTAACGAAGTTATATTTATAAAAAGAAAACCTTATAATGTATTACAACATAAAGCTTTTCTTATCAGGCAGGGAGACACAGCAGGAATCACACAAAGACATCTATTTCTAGTCCTGAAGATTTCCACATATTAAACAACCACCTGTGATTAATTCTGTAGGGAGGAGGAATTGATTTTAATAATATTTTCCAAACTATTACAATTACTTAAAAAGATACAATCTGTCATGTTTGAAATACGAGAACATGGGATGTTTCTCAGCGAAGTCTTAGAATTACTCCAGCTTTTAGAGTAAAACATATAATTCCAACCTTAAACATTAGAAAATATCAGTCATAAGGCCTCTCACTATTATTTTTCAAAGGTTTTCCAAGCCAACACATTGCAGGCAAGGAAAAGCACATCCCTCACTGCTGTCCAAATCTACATGGCATCTACATCAGTAGTTCTGGAAGCAGAGTTTTGGAGCACAGGAAGCTGATGATCACAGGAGCATGAAAAATACACTTTTTCACTTGACTGAAATTTATGAAATGTGCAGCACCACTTAGTGTACCACCAGCATCCCAGATGTAGACATTTTCATATGGAGGCAGCACTAAACATGCCCACCTGGTATATTCTCTCTTAACATCACTAAACAAACTGTTGAAGTGCAGTGTTATCAAAAAATAATAAATACCATTGACATGAAACCCATGAGACACCAATCAAATGGATTAAAATAATATCTTTTATAAATTAATATATAGCAATTGCAATTAAAATACATGCCTAGAAGAGAAAATAAAGTAATTAACTGAAAAGAGATGTGTCAAGATATCTACCTATCCTAAAGGTACTGAGCAATATATAACTTCTTTTATAGTTATGCAATATCATTTTCATGTAAACTACTCAGCACTCAGCAATGGATTTTGGCTCTTGCACTTTGTGGGAGAGTTTGGGTTAGTATTTTCCAGATTTAAAAGGGAGCAAGTGAGGCTCAGTGAAGATGAAGAAGTCTGTTTTTTCTCCATAAGGTGTTGGGAGATTTTGCCATTTTTTTTAAGAGGTATTTTTCAGGGGATAGTAGGATGTATATCTTTTGAATTTAAGTGGGTAGCTGTAGGTAGTGACAGGTCACCTACCTGTCTGTTGGTTTTATTTTTTTTTCATTTCACCATAGATGTCAGTGCTGTTAAAAGATATACACAGTGTGTGTTTATACTTTATTTTGTATGCTTGTGATTAGGAGCCTAGTTTGGTTCAAAGTGAAACTAAACTTGGATATATGTCTAACAGGAAGAGCTATTGAAAACATGCAGGTGAAAGATCAGCTAGAGAAGGAAAAAGCAATAATCCAGCTTTATATGTTCTAATCTCTCATTAAAATCTTTGGAAATAACTTCTACAGAAAAATATCTAGCACAAATTCACTGATAATATTACATTAGCATAATTTTCAACTTCCAGTGGAAAATGAAACAAATCATTCCCATAAATAAAAGAGAAAGATGAATGACAGCAGTTTATTACCAGAGGAACTATTGACACTCTAATTAGCAACACAAGGATTATTCTTAGGACGGATGAATCCCCCAAAGTGTGAGCAGTATTTTTATCTTTTCTATCAGGAAAGGAAAAGTTTAGATCATCTGAAGGAAATCAAGGAAGCAGAGAAAAATACAATTATACCTCCTTTTCTCCTCCTCCAAAGACAAGGTGGACATACCCAGGCTGGGTGTTGGTCTCAGCACCCTCCAGGAGGTGTGACTGCCCATGCACTGCGCAGCGCTGGGAGCACGGCAAATGCCCCTCTCCCCAACAATCACTCTCTGTTAATATTTGATAGACAGCCAAAGTGCTTCTGTGAAGAAAGCAAGTGAACCACCTATGAAAAAATAAACTGCTTTTCAAGAACATCCATCACTGGAAAGGGCTGATTTTGTTGTCCTCAAACAACCTTGTTCCTAAGGCTCCTGGGCTGCCTCTGAGTTGTAGGAAAGAACATATTGGGGGTTCGCTATATGGTGTGATCTCTTTTGTTACCCATTCACTCATTCATTTTCTCTTTCCTGCACGGCACAGGGTGCCTGACTGTGAAACCAAGGAACCACTAAACTGACCCATATTGCTGTTGTGACACTAGTAAACTACACATATTAATACCAAGGCATCTAGCATGGCACTAATAGTTGGATTATTAGTGGCTGAACAAGCAGGCTTAGGCAGCCTTTATTAGGCTAATGAACAGATTTTTCCAACCAATGTCCCTAATCACCGTGCCTGCCTGCAGTAAAATAGCATGAATAACTGTTAAACCAGATACAATTAAGGTCCTCACTGGGATTAGAGCTACGGAGCGGCTGTTCCCAGGCACCTAGATCCCTGTTTCCTAATTCTAGTTAATAGGAGACCTTCTGCCTGCTTTCTGCCTTAAGCCAGTAAAGGAGAAGGGGAGGGAGGGGGGTAAAAAACCCTTTGCAGAATATCAGATCCTCTCTCCTAACCTTTCCTGGATGAATAGAGACGGATTGTGAATCGTGCAAACCTAACATCTTCTAGAACAATGAGGCCCTTCAGCGATAACAATAGTACTAATCATAATAGTAGGCAGCTCCAGCCCCTTTCTATCATGTGCAAACAGTTGGGGCAGAATATGAAATTGCTTTAGAAATAGATACTGACTTTCCCCCCCCCACCCCCCTCCCTTTCACTTGCCTACTAAGAATAGCCTAATTTATTCATGCTTTTATTTGGCAACAGAAACTAGGCTGACCTGCCTCTCTTTTTATTCACACAGATAAAAGGGCTTTGGCAAAAAGGCAGAGGACACTCTCTGCATTTAAAGGTGTCTAGTGTTGCTCTCCAAAGGAATGACAGAATGGTTACTGCTTCTTTCATTGGTCCTCCTCTGCTCTCTGGCCTTCATCTCTTTTCTCTCCGACTTTCTTTGGGGCTGTTCATGCCATAAAAACTAGGTTAAATCTGGGGCGGAGGGGAGGGGAGAGAGTAAAAGAAACTCAAGTGCCTTCAGCATCTCGTTCAGAATAGTGTGGCACTGTGCAGCCACAGAGGTCCTATGTGTAGCTCACAGTCTTGGAGCTCCGGGAAGAGAGCATGATTTAGAGATTTTGCTGAGAGCGTGTGTGTTTGGCAAGGGTGGAAAGAAGGGGGACTGAAAAGGGCTTGCGTTAACCCTTCTCCTATCTTTGTGTAACAAGAGTTGCTACTCAGAAAACGTGAGTCACTGCAAAAACACCTTGCATACCAAGCCCAATCCATAGGAGACAGCCTGGCTGTATGGATCACGCTGACGTCCCTGGCTGTGCTCACAGCAGAGCCCTCCCGAGCAGCACACGCAGCTGAGCCGTCACGCTGCAGACAGATAACAGCAAAGTTAATTGCTAAGTACAAACACAGGCATCTTTCAAGCCGGACAAAACCCCTATGTATCCAAACACAGCTTCAGTGGCTGCCTGCGCATCCACTCAGTGAGCAAAGAGCTGGGTTATCTGGCGCTGGATAGGGGTAACAGGGCTTCTGTCTGGGTGAGTAAAGTTCAGCTGCTCCCTGCTTGATTAGTAAAACCTCAGTCTAAATAATAATTTTTAACAACGTATCAGAGGTGGTTGGTTATGTGCTTTGGCACTCCTGATGGTGCTGCAAAAGAGAAGGAGCACTGCCCAGCTGTGGTGCCAGGTACTGTCTGCACAAGATAGCAACAACTAGTCACCCACAAAGCAGGGTCTTCTCCGGGCCACTGGAGGCTCACCTTCCCACACTTTCTTTCAGGTGTTTCAGGTGGTTTTCCCCACGATTTCACATTCTTCTTGAGCTTATCTCATTGCATGCAAAATAATTTTATAAAAGATGATCTAGAAAGTCACATAAAGAGGAGTCTGAAAAAACAAACACTGAGGATGCTGATGTGCAAGACCAACTTAACAGTACCTCCTGCCCTTTTAAATTCAACCACGCCCACCACAGACTAATACTTGCCCTGCTCAACATCTGACTCCTGGTCTATGTTTGGGATTTATCACCCAAATGACTGATTTTGTTCCTTCTGCACCTTTTGGACTACCTCATTTTCTCAGCTATGCCAAGATAAATATGAATTCAACAGAGATATTATGGCTTACTCCACTGCAACTGAGAGCAGAATGTGACTTGTCTTCTCAGATGCATTATTAAAGAACCTAGCAAGAGCACAGATTTTCCTGCTATGTTATCACATGATAAGGTCGAGTTGATCTGCAAAGTGAAACCTTTCAGAATTTTATTTGGCAGTTTGCTTTAAAACATCAAGTGGTAAATGGTTTCTGCTCTATTTCAGTTCTCATGAACACAGTTCTTTTACAACTGAACCCTTCAACAGGTTAGCAAACATTGTCTCTCTGCCAAGACATGCCATTTCTTTTTTTGTAGAATACTTCTTTTCTTCATTCCTCTGCCAACCCTTTTCTCTTCTCCACACACTGCTTTCAGATTGCCAAGACATGATCGTGTGCTTTAAAGTTGATTTCGGAATTACTTGGCATATCTTCTTAGCTTTCATCTATTTTCCTATCTGGAAACACAATAGAAAGCTTTGACTTTCAAGAATTATTTTTTTTAAGCACCTCTTTCGAGAAGCTATCAAAGTGCTAGCTATCACTGATTTTGTGTAAGAAACTAGACCATCAGAATTAAAATTCTTTTCAAATACAGTTGAGAAAGGTTGAAACTTCAAAGCTAAAATTCAGATATAACCTCCCTGCAAAGCTCAGGTATTGGCATCTTCTTATCAATCTTAAAATTGAGATGTAAGAAGTCTTATGCAACAGTACATATCCTAATCCACTCCAGCACTGTCCAAGAAGGATTCAGACACCATGTAACCATAGAAAATGCACCAGATTGGGCATCCAGAGGGTTGTGTCCATAAGAAGTCTATTAGTAGAGTTAAAGCCACAAATAGTAGTTGTGGGCATCTCATCTGTCGTTCTGTTACACTGGCAACAAAACATCACTCTCGCTTCTCCCACTGATCAAAAGATCTTTCCAAGTCCTCAACTCATTCTGGTAGCTCTGTCCTAAATGCTGCTTCTATTTTTTCCACACACTCTGTGAAGTTGAGGCTCAGTAACCCCGGAGTTGTCTCCCTATCTTCCTACTCCTTACACAGCCAATAATCATACTCGCCATTTTAAGAGACAGCCTCTCTTTGGGAGTCCAGAATTACCTGGGTTTCTGTCATTACCCCAATCCCCTTTTCATGCCACTGTATTGATGGAAATGATCTCCATCTTATAAGCGTGACCTACATTCTCTGTGCATAGATGTAGGATTTTACATGTGGCTGCATTATTTCAGACTGTTTATTTCTGCTGCCATTATGTGTCTCCCTTAACTCTTCAGGGTGAAGCCTTTTTGGGCAGTCACTGTACCTGGCTATGTGTTGATGTGGTGTCAAGCACAACAGATCTTCATGTTCAGTGAGCTTTACTGGCCTTCACCTCTCCACATACCATTCACACAGCCGTCTTTATGTTGGGCTGCTTCTCAATGCCTCTAAGTATTCAGATGCAAAGATATCACATGAGCCACCACATGTCTGTTTACTGCCTCCCATCTATTGCCTTGAGTTCAACACAGAAATATGCTCATTTACATAACCTCTTGTCAGACATGCATACTTAAAGGCTAACCTGGCCACAGCACAAAATTATGAGCTTGCTTGCCAAGACCTTGCACTCTTACTCTTCACAATAGGTTTCAGAAGCATCTTTGAAAGTCAAAAATACTGTTTCTGTCAATGAAGCAGAGAAAGGCCAAACTTAGGACATTCTTAGAGCTGGATACATCCCATGTATTTATAGACCAAAGATCAATACATATTTCAGATGCACCTATATTTATAAAGGTAGGACTTAATGAGGCACAGTCCAGAACAAAGGTATTCTCTTCAACTAGTTCCTGACATACACACTGGCAATCAATCTACCCTACGGAGAAATGACCCTCCAAGGAGGTTTTGTGGGATCTCAGTTGCAATCTATCAGCCCAAACAGTTTAGAGTTTCTTGTGTAGATAAGGATCCAGGATTTCAGTGCTTTTTTTGCCTTTCCATGGGCTCATGCTACAGGTTTGGTGGGATCAGTGGAGAGCTCAAAGCATGACAAAACAGTAAAATCTCTGCAGGTTCAGCAACTATTCTTAGCAGTAGGGAGTCTATATTTTCTGCAAAATAGTCCAGAAGAATCACTCCCAGAGCACAATATGGAAAGAACCAAGCTACTCAAACCATACAAAAATATCTAAGTAAAATGTGACTTTGTTAATTTTTCCCAGGAGAAACATATAAATCACATGCTACCACCTGTTATATATTGCCAATTAAAGGACAGTGGTTTTTAAATTCATCTCTGCAAGTTTTTCAGAATTCCTTAGTATTTCATCCCTCAAACATTTAATTGCTTCTGACTGCCTTCAGGAGGTGTACTGGAAGAAAAGCCGTTGTGCAAGGCAGCTGGGAGACCTCAAGCAGTTCCAACTTTTCCCAGTTAATTCTATAGCCTGAAAGCAAGCCAAGATCTTGGATTAACACTAGAAGGGCGAGGATTGTGGCTTCAGAGTTTGTTACAAACAAAAGCACATTGTCAGTGTATAGCATCCAATGGTACTTCAGTGAACCATCCCTGATACCCTGAATGCTTGGGTGAAAGCAAACCATGATTGCCATTTATTTCAGGGCATCAGCAAACTCTGATGTTATTGCAAGCCCATAGGGAGCAGGCATTTGTAGTTTAGCAAAAACCCTAAACAAATGCAACCCTCTCTTTCACCCAAAAAACCACTCCCAAACCTAAATTCCTGTCTGCAAATAAAACAAACAAAAAGTTGCTTTGCATAGATAGCTTTCAGGATCTTACATGCAGGACCCTCATTAGACTCACACAGATTTTAGTCAAATTAAGGAATTGTATTTTATAAGCTTGATGTATATCTCATTGTATATTATAACTATTTCAGACTGTAAAAATCATTTCCCCAGCTGCCTTGTGCTTAAGATGGCAAGTTAGCAGTCTACTTACTTTTCCCCCTGACTCCCAGAATTCTTAACAATGTGTAAATTCAATGCTGGCCATATGCAGTTTATTTAACCTCTCCAGGTGCTCTGGGAAAGGACTTTTAGCCTGTTGCTGATCTAATTTCATCTTCTGTCTTCACCTTTTCCTTAAAAACACAGCAAAACTAATAACTTAGCCTCAAAGCAAGTCTTCAAAGCAGCTTGTCAATTTTCCTTAAAGAAAAACTGAAGGATCAACCACCTTTTTTTTTTTTCCTTTTTGTATAAACAACCTGAAATGGGGATCTAAAAAGAGCATGGTATTAAATCTCTGTTTTATTTCATGCTCAAAGTACATGCAGTATGTTTTATGGTAATGAATGCACGATCAGAGATTAGGAGTACATCAGCTGAAGAGTTGAACACAGCTCCCATGAGGACAGGGAAAAAAAAAAGAATAATCAACCTATGAATACAGTCTTTATTACAATACTACAGCTCTAGAACATCTTATTTATTACTTGAGTGGAAAGATTTATGTACTATTAGTTCCAGATTTCATTAGACTTATGTACAGTTATGATAAGGATATGCACATCTCTGGAAGCTTGTCAAAATGTCTATGAAAATTCTGCATGGTGAATTCCCCTGGTCACAGACCACATGTCTTAAACATGATGGTTTCTCAGGCAGACCATGTTCCTCTCCTAGTTTGTTCTTAGACAGCAAACTCAGCAGGTAGAGCTGGATTTGTGCTCTGTCTGTAGAAACCCCAGCACAGTGAGATTCTTCTACACTGGGATTTTAGCGTGTTAGGACAATGTAGATAATAAAAATCAAAACAGTAACAGTATGAAACAACACAGGAAACCAAATTCAGCACTGTACAACATATACAGCTTGCAAGAAACCTGACCCAACTCAAATCTGCCCTTTGCTCTACAGCTTCCCTTGTATGTCTTGAAAAGACATTATTTCAGAGATGGGACTGTGTCAAAAACCTCCGCTTTTTAAAAAAAAATCTTCATTGTGTAGTGTGGCTTTTTTACATGGGAATACAGAAAATTTGATTATCTCCCTTCAGTGTTTGGCTTTGGGGCCAAGAACTCTTAGCCCTCAACATACTCTGTGAAGTCCTCAAACGGGTCAAGTATTCCTGAGGCAAATATCAGAATATTTCCTTGTTGCCACACACTTTGGAGCTCCCTGTGGCTCTGAGGCTGTGTCTGTGTGATCTGCTCTCCAGATCAGCCCATTTACACTGGGGGTTTCCCAAACCCGGGCAGTGATGCCACACATTTAATCCCCTCCTGGGCACACACAGCCCGCCCGCACCACAGGCACTCACTGAAGGAGCAGGGAGGGAAACATTGCAGATACTGTTGTACCTCCAGAGATCAGGGGGTTCAGCTGCAGTTGTTTTAAGCCAAAAGGGAGGGAGTATAGCCTACAGGAGGAAGGAGTGTGGAGGAGTCATCTTGCTCCTGGATTTACTGGAAGTTAGTTAAGTAACCGTATACAGAGGATATAACTAGTAATCAGGTCATGAATCTCTGCATACAGTTATTTTTGTAAGAAGCCAAGCACATTTTGCCAGTCTGGCATTGTCTCATATTATTAGCTGGCAAATAGTGTACAAAGTCTTTCAGTCCAGTGAGAGCAACAGCAAAGAAGAGATCGCAGTTGACAGGAAGACAATAAAAACATCTCTGAGCACAGAACAAAGAAGGAACTTGGAACAACAGGAGCACTAAATTCCAAGCCTTGTATAAGCATGGAAAGAAGAATTCAGTCCATAACCAAGCAGATCATGGGTATTCAACATACAAAAAATAAGGAAATAATTTAAAAGTGAATACTTTGATGTCCTACTAACTTAAAACACAAACAACAAAAGAATAAGATCCAATTATCTAAAATATTTGGTGAATAGACAAAAAATGCATTTGATAAATAGTGGCTGAGAATGGAAATACCATTTCAGCTCCTGAAATAAGCAAAGCACTTCTTGCTTAAAACATATTGCTCAGGGTCTTGGTATCCATGTCTACATTTGGAGATCCAAAAGAGTCACTAAACACAGATCATTATGGAATGAATAATTTAGATGATCCCAACATAAAGGACTGATCACTGAGAGAAACAGCTGAAACCCCCAAGAAGTGTTTCTGAACAGAAAGCACTGAGTTGCTGAAAATATACATCAAAACTAGATGATCTGTGAGTGTAGAGCAACTATACTGGAGGCTGGAACAAAAGGTATCCAGGTGAGACAGGCAGAACCTTGTCAAATATATAGGCACCATGATGTAAAAATTAAAAAGAAAAAGAAGAATGGAACACTCCTCCATGTGCCCCAAAGCAGTCATACAAAAACCCTAAATTAAAAAAGCATTTAGCCTGTCACTGTAACCACAGAAAGCACAGAATAGCCACCTCAGGACACCGGGGTATGCAGTCAGTACACTGCAGCAGAGAGGGCAAGGAGACCTGG